>NC_135537.1:35130911-35430911 GCF_045843805.1 Urocitellus parryii
GGGTTAAATGAATCCCTCAGAGATATGAGTCTGAAGCAGAAATAAATCTTCTCTCCCCTCCCTTAGGATAAGTGTGCAAAAAGTATAACATCTATAAAAATACAGGCAGTATAGAAAACTATAAAAGATAGAGGAAAATTACTCATAATTCCACCTTACCAACAAAGAGAATCACTGCTGATGATTATTTAAATACATCTTTCCTTGTCCTATTTCCATGCATTTAAAAATATCCAACTGATTTAATAATTTATAGAAGTTTCCTATCTTGCCATTTTTACTAACATAATAACACAAGTATTTCCATACATAAAAAATTTAATAAAGACAATTACATGGCTGTATAATAACAGTCCTATCATATATTATAATTTACTACATTTTACCCTGTTGTGGGATATTTAGGTTATTTCCAACTTTCATTGTTAAATATATTATAACTTTTAAAAAAATAAAATAACATGTGCATAATTCTTCTGTTTAAAGATTTTTTTTCTATTTTTAAGTTTATTCCCTAAGAATGGATTCCCAGAAGGAAAATTACTAGGTCAAAGGGCATGATCATTTCTAAAGTTCTTGATATATTCTGCCAAATTGCTTTCCAAATGTGTAAAGGGTGTTTCCGTAATCATTTTACTGTTCTGATTTTTCTTAATCTTTGCTAATTAAGCAAAATTGAGATTTTAAAGATGATTCATTATATTATTTAGTTTCCCATCACTATAACAAATACCTGAGAAAATCAACTTATAAAGAGAAAAGGCTCCTAGTTGGAGATTTCAATCCATGATGGGTTGGCTCCATTGCTTTGGGGCCTTGGTGAGGTAGCACATCAAGGAGGGAGTATGTGGCAAAGCAAAACTGCACACCTCGTGTCTGGGAAGCAAGAGACAGACTGAGGAAGAGACTGGGGTCCCAAAATACTTAAAGGACATGTCTCCAGTGACCAGAAGACCTCCGACTAGACCTCACCTCTTGAAGTTTCCACCACCTTCCAGAAGTGCTGCAGGCTAGGCATCAAGTCTTTAACACATGGCCCCACTTTAGATACAAACTATAACATTTATTCTAATTACAGTTGGCCTTACTGGCCAAGGCTTGTTCTCTTTCTCTCTCTCTCTCTCTCTCTCTCTCTCTCTCTCTCTCTCACAGAGTGCTGGCCTCTGCTCCTCTATAGAGAAAAAAGATAGATATATTCTTCTTTAGGAGAGAATTGTTTCTTGATTAGAATCTGAAAAAGAAATTCCCATCAGCCACTGTGTAATCTCCTGGTTAACATTTTCACCCACCTGTCCTGGTTGATGTGGACACCAAAGCAGTGAGGAGCCTTCAGACCATGTGGGCTGATGGAGATCAGCAATTATTCATGCATTCATTTTTATGTCTAATCGTTCATTTTGCACCTACAGAGTGCCTGGCATTGGGAATAAATAGTATAGAGGAAAATAGACACCATCCCTATGCTGTGAAATCCAGGTTGCAAAACAGAACGGAAAAATTACAGTGAACATTCAGAAGGAGCTAGCAGGCACTAAACAAGCCCCTGGCAAACGTCAAAAGTGATCATGAAAATGAGGGTGCACCTAGCCTGCCACGCTAGTTGCTATAGGGTTCCAACACACACTCACAGGCCCACAGCAGGTTTCCAGGTCTTAATGGTAAGGCACACATTCCTCAAAAAAAATATCTATGTATCTGCGGTTCTCAATGCGCCTGTCCATGGAAGGCTCAAATGCCCTGTCTCCCAGCACCACACCCTGGTGATTAATATTCATGACTGCAGGAAATATTGCAGCACCCTGAAGCAACTTCCACATCATCAAAGAGATTAAATTAAATTTTGAGCTATTTTCATATTAAGAGCTATGTTATTTTGTTCTGCTACTTTGCAAACTGACAATTCATGTATTCTGTCACATTCTTATGCTAATCTCCTGTTTTCTATTATTCTGGGTGCATTGGAATTTACTGTAAAATCTTACTGAGCTTCTCATTGTATTTAATTTTTTTAATCTTTTTTTTTCCTTTCCTTTGAAAAACCCATACTCTGTAGGCCTTGTCAGCTTTGTGCTTTTGTGGGATTCTCTTTTCTTTGTTCTAGCTGGTCTGCACCACTTACATTCACTGGGTTGAAAGAAGCCATGGAGTGTTAAGTTTCTACTTTGTTCCTGGGTAAAATTTCTGTTTCATGCCATAGAAAGTGATGAGGTGGAGCTAGTTGTGACCCAGGAGAACCAAAAAGAAGTCAAGATTCTATTTGTTAACATAACTCTTAGAGTTTGATGAGTGAAGATGCATAAATTCTTGACTGAATCTCGATCTCTCCAAGACTTAAAAATTCAAGCAACTTAATAAAAATTAATGATATTTTTTACACTGGATATTGCACCCCAGGGGCACTTTTACCACTGAGATACACCCCATTATTATTATTAGTAGTAGTATTTTCAATTTTGAGGCAAAGTCTTGCTAAGTTGCTGAGGCTGACCTTGAACTTGTGAGCCTTCCCAGTCTTTGGAATTACAGGCATTCATCACTGTGCCCTGCAAAAATTAATGGTTAATGATTAATTAATGATTTATGGTCATTTACCTACAAAGACTAGTAATTGGTCACAGTACAAGTGGGGATAAAAACTAGTTTTATTAGGGTAGAAAATGATTGGGGTGTAGAACTGCAATTCACAGATTCTGTAATTGTTTCTCTCAGATGTCATTTCCTGTATTTTAGTTTGGGTATTAAGAATATTATTTGTGGAGTGCCTGCAAGCTAGGCGAACCTGCAACCCACGGGCGGGTCAGGTCCAGCAACCTGCCGAGTGAGAGAACAGCTACGCGCGCCTGCAGGGAACGCGGACAGGACCCACAAGTAGGACAGGGCCGGTGGCTTGCTGAAGGGCAGGCCCGTCCCCTCCCCCAGTGTCTGCAAGGTAGGCGGGGCTGTGACCACTGGAATATCGGGCTGAGCGGCCTACTGAGGGGTGGAACCGGCCCCTCCCCCAGTGCCTGCAAGCTAAGCGAACCTTCGACCCATCGGGAGGTCAGGCCCAGCAACCTGCGGAGTGACAGAGGTGCCCCTCGTGCCTGCTGGGTAGGCGGACCTTTGACCGACCAGCAGAGCAGACCTAGGGCCTGCCAGCGTAACAGACGGATCACACAAATTGGAGGAGGATCACAGCCACTACCTGCCCTGCAAGGTGATCTTTCAACCATACAAGAGCAATATAAATAAATAGAGGGAAAATTTCAAAAACACAACAGTTTCACAAAGCAGAAAGAAACGCCAGCAGTATGAAAAGACAAGGAAAGAAAGGACCACAGGCAATGCAGGTCAACTCAACTTTAGAAGAGGTAATAGGTGCAACAGATGGAATGTCAGATAGAGAGGTCAGGATATACATGCTTCAGATGATCTGGAGTCTCAAGGAAGACATGAGACAGCAAAATCAGATAATGAAAGACCACATTGACAAACAAATCCAGGAAGTAAAAGATCAATTTCACAGGGAGATAGAGGTAATAAAAAACAAACAAATAGAAGTCCTAGAAATGCAGGAAACAATAAACCAACTTAAAAACTCAATTGAGAATAATACCAGCAGAGTAGATCACCTAGAAGAGAGAACATCAGACAATGAAGACAAAGTATTTCAACTGGAAAAGAACATAGACAGCTCAGCAAGTCTGCTAAGAAACCATGAGCAGAACATCCAAGAATTATGGGACAATATCAAAAGACCAAATTTAAGAGTCATTGGGATACAGGAAGGCACAGAGCTCCATACCAAAGGAATAAACAGTCTATTCAGTGAAATAATACGAGAAAACTTCCCAGACTTGAAGAATGAGACAGAATCCCAAATCCTAGAAGCCTACAGGACGCCGAATGTGCAAAATCATAAGAGATCCACACCTAGACACATTATAATGAAGATGTCCAACATACAGAATAAGGAGAGAATTTTAAAAGCTGCAAGAGAAAGAAAGCAGATTACATTTAGGGGTAAACCAATCAGGATAACAGCTGATCTCTCAACACAGACTCTGAAAGCTAGAAGATCCTGGAATAACATATTTCAAACACTGAAAGAAAATGGGTTCCAACCAAGAATCGTGTATCCGGCGAAATTAAGCTTCAGGATAGAAGATGAAATTAAAACCTTCCACGATAAACAAAAGTTAAAAGAATTCGCAGCTAGAAAACCATCTCTTCAAAAAATCCTTGACAAAACATTACAGGAAGAGGAAATGGAAAATAACATTGAAAACCAACAATGGGAGGTAGGACAGTAATGGGGGGAAAGTAGTCAAAGAGGATAACAAATCAGGTTTAGTAACATCAATAAACAAATATGGATAGAAGAACAAACCATATCTCAATAATAACCCTAAATGTTAATGGCTTAAACTCACCAATTAAGAGACACAGGCTAGTAGAATGGATCACAAAACAAGACCCAACAATATGCTGCCTACAGGAGACGCATCTGATAGGAAAAGATATTCATAGACTGAAGGTGAAAGGTTGGGAAAAATCATACCACTCATATGGACTGCAGAAACAAGCAGGAGTGTCCATACTCATATCCAATAAAATAGATTTCAAGCCAAAGTTAATCAAAAGGGATAAAGAAGGACACTTCATACTGCTCAAGGGAACCATACACCAACAAGACATAACAATCATAAATATATATGCCCCAAATAATGGTGCAGCTGTGTTCATCAAGCAAACTCTTCTCAAGTTCAAGAGTCTAATAGACCACCATACAATAATCATGGGAGACTTCAACTCACCTCTCTCACCACTCGACAGATCTACCAAACAAAAGTTAAATAAGGAAACTATAGAACTCAACAACACAATCAACAACCTAGACTTAATTGACATATATAGACTATACCACCCAACATCAAGTAGTTACACTTTTTTCTCAGCAGCACATGGAACCTTCTCAAAAATAGACCATATATTATGTCACAGGGCAACTCTTAGACAATATAAAGGGGTAGAGATAATACCATGCATCTTATCTGATCATAATGGAATGAAACTGAAATTCAATGATAAAAGAAGGAAGGAAAAATCAAGCATCACTTGGAGAATGAACAATAGGTTGCTGAATGATCAATGGGTTTTAGAAGACATCAAGGAGGAAATTAAAAACTTCCTAGAGTCAAATGAAAACACAGACACAACATATCGGAATCTATGGGACACATTGAAAGCAGTTCTAAGAGGAAAATTCATTGCTTGGAGTTCATTCCTCAAAAAAAGAAAAAACCAACAAATAAATGATCTCATACTTCATCTCAAAATCCTAGAAAAAGAAGAGCAAAACAATAGCAAAAGAAGTAGAAGGCAAGAAATAATTAAAATTAGAGCTGAAATTAATGAAATTGAAACAAAAGAAACAATTGAAAAAATTGAAAAAACTAAAAGTTGGTTCTTTGAAAAAATAAATAAAATTGACAGACCCTTAGCCATGCTAACGAAGAGAAGAAGAGAGAGAACCCAAATTACTAGCATACGGGATGAAAAAGGCAATATCACAACAGACACTTCAGAAATACAGAAGATAATTAGAAATTATTTTGAATCCTTATACTCCAATAAAATAGAAGATAGTGAAGGCATAGATAAATTCCTTAAGTCTTATGATCTGCCCAGATTGAGTCAGGAGGATATAGACAACCTAAACAGACCAATAACAATAGAGGAAATAGAAGAAACCATCAAAAGATTACCAACTAAGAAAAGCCCAGGACCGGTGGGTATACAGCAGAGTTTTACAAAACCTTTAAAGAGGAACTAACACCAATACTTTTCAAGCTATTTCAGGAAATAGAAAAAGAGGGAGAACTTCCAAATTCATTCTACGAAGCCAACATCACCCTGATTCCGAAACCAGACAAAGACACTTCAAAGAAAGAAAACTACAGACCAATATCTCTAATGAACCTTGATGCAAAAATCCTCAATAAAATTCTGGCGAATCGGATTCAAATACACATCAAAAAAATTATACACCATGATCAAGTAGGATTCATCCATGGGATGCAAGGCTGGTTCAATATACGGAAATCAATTAATGTTATTCACCACATCAATAGACTTAAAAATAAGAACCATATGATCATCTCAATAGATGCAGAAAAAGCATTCGACAAAGTACAGCATCCCTTTATGTTCAAAACTCTAGAAAAATTAGGGATAACTGGATCATACCTCAACATTGTAAAAGCAATCTATGATAAGCCACAGGCCAGCATCATTCTGAATGGAGAAAAATTGAAGGCATTCCCTCTAAGATCTGGTACAAGACAGGGATGCCCTCTCTCACCACTTCTGTTCAACATAGTCCTCGAAACACTGGCCAGAGCAATTAGACGAAAGAAATTAAAGGCATAAAAATAGGAAAAGAAGAACTTAAATTATCACTATTTGCAGATGATATGATTCTATACCTAGCAGACCCAAAAGGGTCTACAAAGAAGCTATTAGAGCTAATAAATGAATTCAGCAAAGTGGCAGGATATAAGATCAACACACATAAATCAAAGGCATTCCTGTATATCAGCAACAAACCTTCTGAAACGGAAATGAGGACAACTACTCCATTCACAATATCCCCCCAAAAAATAAAATACTTGGGAATCAACCTAACAAAAGAGGTGAAAGATTTATACAATGAAAATTACAGAACCTTAAAGAAAGATATAGAAGAAGACCTTAGAAGATGGAAAAATATACCCTGCTCATGGATAGGCAGAACTAACATCATCAAAATGGCGATATTACCAAAAGTTCTCTATAAGTTCAATGCAATGCCAATCAAAATCCCAGCTGCATTTCTTGTAGAAATAGATAAAAGAATCATGAAATTCATATGGAATAATAAAAGACCCAGAATAGCAAAAACAATGCTAAGCAGGAAGTGTGAATCAGGCGGTATAGCGATACCAGACTTCAAACTATACTACAGAGCAATAGTTACAAAAACAGCATGGTACTGGTACCAAAACAGGCGGTGGACCAATGGTACAGAATAGAGGACACAGTAACCAATCCACAAAACTACAACTATCTTATATTTGATAAAGGGGCTCAAAGCATGCAATGGAGGAAGGATAGCATCTTCAACAAATGGTGTTGGGAAAACTGGAAATCCATCTGCATCAAAATGAATCTGAATCCCTATCTCTCGCCATGCACAAAAGTTAACTCAAAATGGATCAAGGAGCTTGATATTAAATCAGAGACACGGCATCTGATAGAAGAAAAAGTTGGCTATGATCTACATACTGTGGGATCAGGCTCCAAATTCCTCAATAGGACACCCATAACGCAAGAGTTAACAACTAGAATCAACAAATGGGACTTACTCAAACTAAAAAGTTTTTTTCTCAGCAAAAGAAACAATAAGAGAGATAAACAGGGAGCCTACATCCTGGGAACAAATCTTTACTCCACACACTTCAGATAGAGCCCTAATAACCAGAATATATAAAGAACTCAAAAAATTAGACAATAAGATAACAAATAACCCAATCAATAAATGGGCAAAGGACCTGAACAGACACTTCTCAGAGGAGGACATACAATTAATCAACAAGTACATGAAAAAATGCTCACCATCGCTAGCAGTCAAAGAAATGCAAATCAAAACCACCCTAAGATACCATCTCACTCCAGTAAGATTGGCAGCCATTAGGAAGTCAAACAACAATAAGTGCTGGAGAGGATGCGGGGAAAAGGGCACTCTTGTTCATTGCTGGTGGGACTGCAAATTGGTGCAGCCAATTTGGAAAGCAGTATGGAGATTTATTGGAAAGCTGGGAATGGAACCACCATTTGACCCAGCTATTCCCCTTCTCGGTCTATTCCCCAAAGACCTAATAAGAGCATGCTACAGGGACACTGCTACATCGATGTTCATAGCAGCACAATTCACGATAGCAAGATTGTGGAATCAGCCTAGATGCCCTTCAATAGATGAATGGATAAAAAAATGTGGCATTTATACACAATGGAGTATTACTCTGCATTAAAAAATGACAAAATCATAGAATTTGGAGGGAAATGGATGGCATTAGAGCAGATTATGCTAAGTGAAGCTAGTCAATCTTTAAAAAACAAATACCAAATGACTCCTTTGATATAAGGGGAGGAAACAAGGACAGGGTAGGGACGAAGAGCTTGAGACGAAGATTTACATTAAACAGGGTTGAGAGGTGGGAGGGAAAGGAAGTGAGAAGGGAAATCGCATGGTAATGGAAGGCGATCCTCAGGGTTATACAAAATGACATATAAGAGGAAAGGAGGGGTAAGACAAGATAATACAAATGGAAGAAATGATTTACAGTAGAAGGGGTAAAGAGAGAAAAGGGGAGGGGAGGGGAGGGGAGGGGAGGGGAGGGGAGGGGAGGGGGGATAGTAGAGAATAGGACAGACAGCAGAATACATCAGACACTAGAAAGGCAATATGTCAATCAATGGAAGGGTAACTGATGTGATACAGCAATCTGTATACGGGGTAAAATTGGGAGTTCATAACCCACTTGAATCAAACTGTGAAATATGATGTATTAAGAACTATGTAATGTTTTGAATGACCAACAATAAAAAAATAAAAAAATAAAAGAATATTATTTGTGGTAACAAGATGGAATTATTTTATATTTCCTAATTTTGATAAACGCCAAAATTCATGAGACTACTGTGGATTCTGCATAGTACTGAAATGCATGGTATTAGTTTTCTATGCTGCTATAACAAAATACCACAAACCTAATAGCTTTAGACAATTGCAATTTATGATCTTACAGTTCCATAAGTCACAAATCCAAGATCAGCTTCACTGGGCTAAAATTAAGGTGTCCTTAGGCTTTGTTCCTTCTGTAGGCTTTAGGGAAAATCCTTTTACTTGCTTTTTCCAGCTTCTAGAAGCTGCCTATATTCCTTGGTATGCACCCCTCTTCATTCTAAGTCAGCAATATCAAATTGAGTCCTATCATGACACCTTTCCCTCTGGGCATCTTATTCTCTTTTTTTTTGTTGTTGTTGTTCCATTGGAACTATCTAGAAGAATCCTCCCATCTTAATATCCTTAATTAAATATGCAAGCCATCTTTTAGTATGTAAGGTAACATATTCACAGGTTTTAGGGATTGGGACATGGAAAATCTTGGGGTATCATTACTCAGTTTAACATATATACCAAAATGCAGTTGTATTTCTTTTTTTTTTTTCTTTTCCATACTGGGGGTTGAACCCAGGGCCCTGTGCATGCCAGGCAAAACTCTACCAACTGAGCTACTATCCCAACCCTAGTTGTGTTCCTTTTTAAAGAAAACATTTTTTGTGTGTGCAGTATCAACATCTGGATGAACAAGCAAAACTATATGCAGATTTATTTTTAGAGCCTTAAATGAACCTTTTCACATTCATTTTTTAATAACAAATACAGGAGCATGATTTAGGCTCAATATTTTGTTATTGCATCAAAATCATCTCTTGGGGGTCTTAAGCCAGATTAAGACTATGCTTATGCTAGATTCTCTCTTCTCCATGGGGGTGGGGGGCTGTTCTGCAGGAGGGTGGAGAATCCTCCCTACCCCTCATAGCTCCCTGACCCCCTCTGCTTCTGGAAGCAGTCTGAATACCCATGCGCATCACAGTGTAGGCTGAGGACTGGACCAAAAGAGAAAGGGAGTGGTGTTATGAATTCTGCCACCCATGCTTATACTCTCTGGGACCTGGGAGACAGTGGGAAGAGTCCATGCATGGAACCACAGCACACCCAGGGAGGAAATGTAGGAAGAAAATGGAATTCTACTGCCTTCCTTCTGTTCCTAGAAAGTAACTAAGTAGGACCCCTGAAAGGTCAACCACGGAACTGTCGTTGGTTAGATGTCTATGAACTGCATTACACTTAGGATTGAATGTCAATGATAAACTTCCACAAAATTGATCATCTGTACTCAAAATAAGAGGAAGCCAAAGGAAGAGCGGGCATGTGACAGTAGGCATCCTGGGCAAAGGGGGTCAATATCCCTTGCCTTTTAACTAGTTCAATCTCCCTCTCCCTTCTTTCCCGTCTCCTTGAGTCATGATGTCTTATTCTTGTGTCTCCGGGCTCAACTTTTTTTTTTTTTTTTTTTTTTTTAACAGAGGCAGTTTGGTGGTGTAAATCCTGGGTGATTGTGAGGATTCAATAAGTTATTTTAAGTAATGCAGCTAGCACGGTGCCTGTTGGGGAGCATCACTGGATAAATTTTGACAGTAATTATCACTACCACAGTTTCCAAAGCTGGGACAGGATGTCTCCCAGCTCAACATAGTGAGCTCATTTCCAATTCAGTGGACAGAGGACTGCAAAGGGCAGGATCCTCCATTAAAATGACCTCATTATGAAATGTATGTTCATAAAAGAAAGGGAGGTAACCCAACTAAATCTCCCACTGGTGAAAAATGACAGGAATTCCCCAAACCCATTGACCCAGCCCACACAGTCATGCACAGGGACAATTTGGGGAACAGCTATCTAGATTTATTCTCAAGTTCAAGTTCAAGTCTTTCCAAAAGGAATCTATGGGCTGATGTAATATTACAGCAGTCCTCAGGGAAGCTTGCTTTAAACATCTGGTTGTAATAATTTGTAATTAGCATGTTCAGCACTTGGATGTTAATGACTGCTTTGAAAATACTTGGAGTTCAAATACCTGCTGTCTGACAAGAGACTTGCTCCCTCCCAGTTGTGATTCAGGGTTCACCAGCACTTTGGATGATGGCAGGGTGAACTTTAGAACACCCCCTAATCTACATTCTCATGTTTTTTGAATCCATGAAACCTGAAGAAGGGGAGTTTGCGACACACTGGCACCCCATCACAGTAGATTTTGGCTTTCTTTTAGAAGTGTGTGTGTTGTTGGTTTTTTTTAATTCACCCTTGTGATGAACAAGGTCATGCAGTGGGTTTGGGTTTGGTGGGGAGGGGGTCATGGTGGTATTCCTGCAAAGGAATAAATAAATGTCCCATTAATCCTGCCTGGTTTCAAGAGTGCCAACTGTGACAATTTAGACAACCCTCCTATGAGTACTTATGCCACAGAGGATCAAAATAAGGACCAAAGGGACGTCTTTACATAGGCTTTAGACACATATCCTGAGTGGCATTTGCATTTTTTCCCCCAAAGACCTTTCTAAACTCATGTCATAGACACTATGTCACTTTTAATATGCTTCTTGGAGACCAGACACAGTATACTGATTCTAGGTGGGGAAAAGCAAGGAGTAGGAAAGATCTTTGAGTCCATCTTACGTGGTTCCTGGGCATTCACCTCCAAAAACATTTCCTTATTCTCATTCATGAATTTGGACCACAGACGTTACTCTGGAAAGCAACCTAGATTTTTCTGGAGAAAATTATTTAAACTAGTGGCATAGGCTAGTGATTTTCTCTAAGAATTCCACATAGTGCCTGCTTATCCACTGTGTTGGGTTTGTCCCTTTCTTATTAAAGGGTTAACACTGCAAGTCACACTATAGTGTAAGAGTTTAAATTAACTCTCAGTGTCAAGTATGACATCTGGCAGAAGAGAGTGAGTATCTACTACCAAATGGCCCTTCTCTGGCTTTTCCCTCCCAGACTCCTTTGTGAATTCCTCTTTCTTCTCCTACTTCCTAAATATAGATATTCCCAAGCAGGGATCCAGCACGGCTCTCTTTCTTCCATTGTCTCTGAGAAGTCTCATCCTCTCTAGGTGTGTGATGGACTAGGCATGGTGGTGGGAGATTTCCATGCTTGTCAGTTGCCTAGGGCTACCACTATAAAATGAGGGGGGTGTAAGACAATAGAAATGTGTTCTACCACAGCCCTGTAGGCCAGAAGCCCCAAATTAAAGCATCAGCAAAGTTTGGCTCCTTTTAAAGGCTCTGCAGGGGGTATGTTCCATGCCTCTCTCTAGCTTCTTGTGCTTACCACACTCCTTAGGGCCCCTGGCTTACAACTTTGTCCCTTTAGTCTGTGCCTCCATGGTCACTTGCCATTGTCCCTGTATGTCTGTGTTGAAATTTCTCACTTATAAGGATACCAGTTATGGATTAGGGCATGCCCTAATCCAGTATGCTGATTTTTTTTTACACAATTACATTTGCAAAGACCCTATTCTCAAATCAAGTGACATCCACAGATTCTGGGTGGACAGGAATTTTTGCTGGACACTATTCACTCTGGTACACAAGGATTATCTTGTTTAATTCACAGCCACTTTATTAGCCCTATTTTATAGACAAAGAAACAGATTACTTCCAGATCTTCTTCTCCACTGGGTCCAACTGTTAATGGACATCTCCACTGAGCTGTTTGTTGTTCCAGAACTTCAAAGTCAGCGTTACAAATGCATCCTTGTCCCCCACCCCCCAAACTTTTTTTCTTTCCTTTCTCTCTCCTCCCTCCTTTCCTTCCTCCCTTTCTTCTTGTCTATAGCCTTACCACTCATCTGCCACCAAGTCAAAGACAACGGGGTACTTTTCCACCATCTATCCCCATACCCAGGCAGTCACCAAAACTATTATACCAGTGTCCTCAAGTTTGTAAATCTGTCATTCCTGTCCATTCCTCCGGCCTCTCTCATTTCCAGTCAGTGGTGGTCTCTCTGTGGGATGTCTCCTGCATGGTGGCTTTGAGGTGGTCGCACATTTTGAATGGCAGCTCAGGGCTGTAAAGATGTAGGTCTCCAGGAAGAGAACCAGGCACAGCTGTATCTCTCTGGGTCCTAACTTCGAGGTCACACACCATCACTTCCACCATCTGCTCCTACTCAAAGCAGTCACAAAGATCTCCACAGTTCATAAAGGGGGAGGGAGCCTAGAGTCTACGTCTTGATGGGCGGTGGTGAGGTTTTGGAAGATTGTGTGGGACTGGAAATACTGTTCTGTCCTTTCTTGGAAAATGGACTTGTACCACACATTTCCAGCAGGTCTTCTGCTCCACTCACATCCCACCACAATTCTTTTCCCCGCAAGGATGCCAGAGGGATCTTTCAAAAATGCAGATAGAATTGTGTCCCTCTCCTGGTATAGTTATTGGGTCTTGAGTGTCCCCGAAGGGCCATGTGTTAAGTCCTTCATCTGTAGGGATGGTGCTGGTGGGAGTCTCTAGGAGGCGGGGCCCTGTGGAGAGTCCTGCAGTCAGTGGAGGATGCCCTTAAAGGGGACTGTGGAAGCCCAGCTCCAGTCTCACTCCCTCTTTTGCTTCCTGGCCATGAGGTAAAAGATTTTGCACCACCAAGTTCCCCTGCCTTGCCACAGGCCCAGAGCAATGAGACTGCTGGCCATGAACTGGAACCTCCAGAACCGTGAGCCAAAACAAACCTCTTTTCTTTATAAGTTGATTGTCTCGGGTACTTCATTTTAGCGATGGAAAGTTAACACGATGCCTTCCTACCCACACCAAATGCCTAAATTCCTTAATAAGGTACTTTGTGACTGGAGTCACCCCTCCCTTAAAACTTTTCTCATACTATAGTCTTTGAGTGCTTCTCACCTCAACTAAAGGTCACTTGAAAGATTCCAGAAGGCACATTCTCTCTGGTCCATAGTCTTTGCCTCAAGCAGTGGGCTAGAGTACCCTCTTGACACCTGCTTCTCCCTCACTCCATAGAGTTTATCTATCCTGATTTCCACCCCATCCCTTTAACCAAATCATGCCCATTTTCCTATAGTTTCTTATATCCACCTCCATCGCAATCCTGCCCTTATTTTCTGTTAATTTTAAATAGATGGCTGCTACTTAATCATGAACTACTTCACTAAAGATATAATTACTTTATAATCTTATCAATAGAATTTTAAAAATAGTTTTAGGATTGGGCATGTAATTTAGTGGTAGGATACCTGCTTGACATGCATGAGACCCTGGATTTGATCCCCAGCACTACAAATAATAATAATAATAATAATAATAATAATAATAATAATAAAATAACTTCTTTGAAGTTGACATACAATAAATTGTACATATTTAAAAGTGTAAGTCTTGACATGTATACATATTACAATCAAGTAACAAACATATCCACAACTCTCCAAAATTTATTTTTGACCCTTTAAAATCTTTTACACTCATCCCTCCCTACTACTTACTCTCCTTAGGCAACCACTGATCTACTTTCCTACTAATCTGCTTTCTGTCACTATATTTTTTATTTTTTAGAATTTTATATAAATTGAAGCATATATTATGTATTCTTTTTCTTCTGGCTTTTTTCATTCAGAATAATTATTTTGAGATTCATCTATGTTATATATGCCAGTAATTTATTTCTTTTCTTTGCTGAGTACTATTCTACAATATGCAGACACTACATTCTTTTATCATTGTTGTTCATTTACCTGGATAGGAACATTTGTTTTCAATTTTTGGCTATTACAAAAAGTATCTTCTATAAATGTTTATGTACTACTCTTTGTATGGACAAAGGTCTTCGTTTCTCTTGGGTAAATAGGAATGGAATGGTTAGTAGGTTTATGTTGCAATAAACATGGTATATTACTGAATGGAATACAGTTGGTTTAACTTTCTAAAAAACTTTTTTCCAAAGAGGTTGAAAAATTTTACCTCCTCAACAGCAATGTATGAGACTTCTAATTCCTCTAGATCCTCTCCAACCCTTGGATGGTCAGTCTATAATTTTAATTATTCTAATAGCATATGATTGAATGTATTCCATGGTGGCTTTAATCTGCATTTTATTAATGACTAATAAGTTGAGCATATTTCTGAGTGTTATTTGTCATTCTTATGTATTTTTAGTTGAAATATCTGTTCAAATTTTTTGCCCATTTTAAAAATTGAATGCTTTGTTTTCTTACTACTGAGTTTTGAGACTTCTTTATCTATTCTCAATACAAGCTCTTTATCAGATGCTTGTTTTGCATATATTTTCTCTTTCTTTAGCCTACCCTTTAAATCTCTTAACATGTATTTACAGGAATAAAAAATTTCAAGTTTGACATTCATGAACATTCTTGTTCTTTCATGGATGAAGCTTCTGATGTTATATCTAAGAAATCTTTGATTAGCCCAAGATCAGAAAAGTTTTCTATTACATTTCCTCCATAAGCCTTACTGTGTTTTATCTGTCATGTCTTTTATGCATTTTGAGTTACCTTTTTAATATGATGTGAGGTACCTACTGAAGTTCATCTGTTTGTATATTAATATCCAATGGATTTAGCATCATATTGAAAAGAATAGATTCCCCCCCCCCTTATTGAATTGCTTCTGTACCTGGTTGAAAATCAGTTGTCCACATAGGTGTAAACCTATTTCTGGACAATATTCCATTCCATTGATTTATTTTTCTTTTTTCCCCATTGATTTATTTTTCTATTATGATGATGATACCACACTGTCTTGATTGCTGTAGCTTCAAAAGAAGTCCTGAAGTCAGGTAGTATTAGTCCTCTGACTTTATCAATCACCCCTTTTTCAAAGTCCTTTTGGCTATTTCATGTCTTTCATCTTTCCACATAAACTTTAAAATGAACTTATCAATTTTTCCAGAAATAGCTATTGAAATTTTGATTGGGATGATACTGATTCCATAAATCAATTTGAAGAGAACTAACATTGTAACAACATTGAGTCTTATAACCCATGAACTTGGCAGATCATCTCATAACTTGTGGTCTTTAGTCTACTATATTAAATAATTTTGTCTAAATCATTTAATAGTATTTATTGTATTGTAAGTGATATTATTATCAATTACATTTTTAAAAATATCAATTTTTAGCTGTTTCTAAAATATAGAGATACAATTAACCTTTGTATATCGAACACTAGAACCTTGACTACACTAATTTATTAGCTTCTCTGAAGGTTTTTTTTTGGGGGGGGGGTTTCAACAGATATTTTTTTGCATAGACAATTATATTGTCTGTGAAAAAAAATGGAATTTCACTCTTTTATTTCCATTCTGGGTGCCCTTTATCTGGTTTATTTGCCTTATTGCACTGGCTAGAACACCTAATAAATAATAAATAAACTGAATAATATCTCAATATCAGTCTTAGGGGAAAACTGCTCAGTCCTCACCATAATATATGACATTAGCTGTCAGTTTTTCATAGAATGTACTTTATTAGGTTGAGCAAGCTCCTTTCCTTTCTTAGCTTGCTGAAAGGTTTTTCTTTTCTTCTTAATCATGAATGGATGTTGCATGTTGTCAATTTTTTCTATTCTCTACGAAAATCATGACATATTTATTCGTAGTTTGTTAATATAGTTTAATCAGTTTCATTGATTAACTTTTGTGTAGTAATCTAGCCTCACATTCCTGAGGTAAATCCTGGTAAATCATGATGTATTATCCTTTTAGTATATTGTAGATTCAAGTTGCTGAAAATTTGTGTAGCCTTTCCGCTTCTCTGTCCACGTGGTGTATTGGTCTGAAGTTTTTTTGTGGTATCTTTTGTTTCGTTAGGTTGTCAGGCAATGCTGGCCTTACAGAATGAATTGTAGCCTTCAGTATGGATATCAGAGTGATGCTGGTTTTTGAAACATGTTGAGATCTCTTCTCTTCTTCCCAGTTTTCTGGCAGTACATTTAAGTTGGTGTTATTTCTTTATTAAATATTTAGTAGAATTTCCCAATGAAACGATCTGGGCCTGGAGTTTTTTTAAAATATTTTTTTAGTTGTTGATGGACCTTTATTTTATTCATTTATTTATATGTGGTGCTGAGAATCGAACCCTGTGCCTCACACATGTGAGGCAAATGCCCTACCACTGAGCTACAACCCCAGCCTGGAGTTTTCTTAATGAGAAGGTTAGCTACAAATTTCATGTCTTTGTTAGATGAAGGGATATGCATGTTATCTATTTCTACTTGTTTGGAAGATTATTTTTTCCTATTAAGGTGCTTCTTGGATCTGTGGGTTTATAGTTTTTATTAAATTTGGAATGTTTGCAGTAAATTATATTTTCAAATATTATTCTGTGTTCCACTCTCTCTTTTCTTCTTCAAGGTCTTTAATTGCATATACATTAGGTAGCACAAAGGTATCAAACAGTTCACTGATGTTGTTACGTTATAATTTTTTAATTTTCTGTTTTCTTTTGAGTAGTTTTTCATTCCATTTTCTTCAAATTCACTGATATTTTAGGTCCTTTTTACGCTTTCCATATCTCTACTTTTTGGACGTATGGAAACACAGTTTTTATACCTATTTCAGTGTCCTGCTAATTCTAACACCCATGTCAATTCTGGATTCATTTTAATTGATTGCTTTTTCTCCTCCTTCTGTGTTACATTTTCCTACTTCTTTGTGTGACTGGCAATTTTTTTATTAGATGCCAGGGATTGTGAATTTTACCATGCTGGTTGCTAGATATTTTTGTAGTCCTATAAATATTCTTAAGTTTTGTTCTGGGATGCAAATAAGTTACTTGGAAGCAATTGTAACTTTCTAGAACTTTCTTTTTAAGATTCATTAGGTGACACCAGAGCAGTGCTCATGTAGGGCTAATTACTCCTCAATACTAAGACCCTTTTGAGTAACCAGCACCCCACAAATCCTGAGGCCTTCTATGGCTGGTGAATACGGATGCGCTTACTCTTCCTTCGAATCCTAATCCTTTTGCTTGGTTATTTCCCCGAAGTCCTGGGTAGTTTCTTCTCACACATACACAGCCCAGCTGGACACCGGAGGGGACTTGCCACAGATCCCTGGAGTTCTTTGTCTTCTGTATTCTGTCCTGTGAATGCTAGACACTTCCATCCCTCAGACTGGCCACTCCATCCCTGCAAGTCAGTTAGCCCAAGTTCCGGTGGGTCTCCTCCTGGCACTGTGGCTTGAAAACTTCCCCAAGGCTTGAGCTGGGGCTGTAGTCCACTAGTTATCTCTTTTGTTTCAAGTTTCTCAGGGACCACTATCCTTGGCTGCTTAATTTCCAGTGACCTGAAAACTGTGGATTTGTGCATACTGGCCTTTGAGTTTTACTGTTGTTGCTTCAGGTTGAGAGTGGGTTCCGTTCCTACTCCTCCTTCTTGGTCAGAAGCAGCACTCTCTGCTCTCATTTTAAGGTACTCGTCGCCTTACCTGTCCTTCTGCTACCTGTACTGGGAGCTCTCAAAGACAAGATTGCGCTGTCCCTCCCAAAATCTGAAGGATTTAGCATCACCCCTTGTGCTTGTAAAGCCAATAAACATTGGTTAACTGAAGAATCAGACTCCAGCCAGCGCATCCACAGATGAATAAGAACAACCCCCCTGTCTTGAAGAGACTTAGACACCCCTGGGAAGACAAGCCAGGTCACCTCTTCTGTAAAACAGAGGGACAGAAAGCAGAGCCCAGCTGGGGAAGGGGCCAGACTCAGTCCTGGCTCAGATGCTCGTTTCATCAGCTGTTCATAGAAGCTCTGTCACAAAAAGGGTCTCTTCAAACCAGTTGGGCAGACTCTGGGTTAAATGGAATTCAAGGGGTGTCATAACCGCAGGAATTCTCAGTCTCTAATATGTTCTTGTGCATTGTGATTCTCTAAGAAGAGTAAAGTAAGCAGCGTTTCTCAAGCTGTTTTGATGACAGCCTTTCTCTGGTCTTACCGCATCTTGAAAGACTGGTATTTCTTGGAAAGAGTTTTGGGAAAAAAAAAAAAAAAAAAAAAAAAACTTCTTTACAGCATTATCAACAATGGTTGTCTAGTCTCTGCTTATATACATTTAATTTCCTTGTGTGATGCAGTCTATCACAATTCTGCCTTTGGATAACTTTGAGCAGAAGAACACTCTTCCCTGACTTTCTGTAATTCTTTTATTTATTTATTTTTGTTTATTTATTTTGGTAATAGGGATTCAACTCGGGAGCACTCAACCACTGAGGCACATCCCCAGCCCTATTTTGTATATTATTTAGAGACAGGGTCTCACTGAGTTGCTTAGCACCTTGCTTTTGCTGAAGCTGGTTTTGAATTCCTGATCCTCCTGCCTCAGCCTCCCGAGCTACTGGGTTACAGGCGTGTACCACCAAGCCAGGCCTAATTCTTTGATTTATAAAAGGGATGGTGCTGGGTTCTTTTAAACAGTAAGCTATTGTGCTGAGAGTACAAGTCAGCACACAAATCTTTGACTAATTATCTTTTAAAAGATCATATTATCACAAAGGCAAGGATATTCACAGTGGTTGAGTGTATTCGAATTCCATTTTTAGCACAAAAAAATTGTGATTTTGGGTTTTTTTTAGGAAAATCTTACATGAAACTTAATGTCAGAAGGGAACTTCTTTGGTTGAAAGAGGGGTGGGACCCTGTTTTCCTCTCACCCTCTCCCTAGTAATGAAGATGCTTAAGGCTCAAGGACCATGGTAAAACACTATGGGGAAGTCTGGAAATTACTAATTCAATTTATTCTTCTAGCTCTAAGTGAGAAAGTATTTATGTCATTTAGCTACATAGATAATGATCCTATTTTTAAATATTTCTGAAGATTTTCGAGGCCTGTTCCAACCTCTTTTCCTGGTATATAAATCCTTCTAAGAAGGGTGCTGTTCTTTATCTATAATCTAAAAACAACCCAGCATAGCTCAACCTCTTTTGCCCTTAGTCTGCTGTCAGAAAATCTTGAATTTCTGGTTCCCTGTTGGAAGATGCTAAATTTTCTGATGGAAAGAGTCAGTCTGGTTTTCTTCAGAGAGAGCATGGAGCGTTGTCTCTTGGAATTGGGCCTGGCCTCTGTTAACCCCACAACCTCTGTCAGTTCAGACTGAGTCCTTCCATTCCAGCCTTCCAAGAGTGTGCTCCCTCTGAGGGAGAAAGAAGAAAATACTCAGATAGGTCACAAGGAGGGTGGTAGGCGTCCTGGTCACAGTGGGGAGCTATCCTGAACCTGCTGGGTGGAGCCCGTGCTGGGCTCCTGGGTGTCCCAAAGCTTCGCATTTACCCAGAGACAAGACTAGGACTCCCCAAGTTTAATTAAAAACAGGAGGGTCCTGTTAGGCCTCTCACTGACATTGCTAAAAATAAAGTGGAGAAATAGCCTGGTTTCTTCATGGTTTAATCCCATTAAATTTGGGGGTGGGGGATGGTGAACAGGGAAACTGGAGCTAATAAAAAAAATATGATTTGCTTCAGATTGCTGTCTGGGGTTGTGTCTTTTTAATTTTTTCTCTCCCTTCTGTGGAATCCCAGATTTTGAATTTCTCTAACAATCAGGTCATTGATGCTGTGGAAGGGAGCACAGAGATAATCCCCCAAGTCGTGGTCTTACACGACGATCGTCCAGTACCTCACTCTGGACACCACCTCGACTCATCCCCTCAGCTCCCTTCTGACTTCTCTGGAACCACCCACATCACGGACTTGGTTTTGTGAACAGTCCACTCATCTCTAGGGATGACTTGATACACATTAAAGAGAAAAGTCTTGAGTGCCACGAAAAAGCCACCTGGGAACATGAGCCTCTTATGGAGATCTTGCTTCTTCCTCAATCCCGGTTGCACTCCACCCTGGGTGTCCCCGAGCCCAGCAGGCAAAGCAGCCCTCAAGTCAGTCTGCTCATTCCCATGGGGCAGGCGGCAGGAGGGAGAGCTGATTGTTGTGTTTTACACTAACCTGTTCTCAGTCTCTGTACCGGCTCCACTCCTTCAGCCTAGGATTGAGAGACCAAGACTGACCCACTCTGTTGCGTGTGAGAGTCCCCTTTTCTATCCACGCTCATGTGTTTGCTTGGTCTTTAAAGCATCTGATCAACCAAGAATATCAAGGGAATCTGGACAGGGTGGAGCATGCCTATAATCCCAGCAACTCAAAGGGCTGAGGCAGGAGGATCACGAATTCAAATCCAGCTTCAGCAACTTAGCAAGGTCCTAAGCAACTCAGGAGACCCCGTCTCTTAAAACAATATGAAAAAGATCTGGGGATGTGGCTCAGTGGTTAAGTGCCCCTGAGTTCACTCTCCAGTAAAAAAAAAAAAAAGAATACAAGAATGTTAGTGAATGACTTCTAGATTAGTGCTAGTTGGCTTTGCATCAGAATCCTAAGAAAGGGTGTTTCATGAGCCCCAACCCTAGGGGCTGAAAGTTCTACAGTGTCCCAGACCAGTGGGTTTTACTCGATGCTGGGAGGTCCAGAGGCAACTAGGGGACGGCTTTTATGACTGCTCTTAAAGCCTTGCTGGAATGACCACGCCCATTTCAACAGAGCTCCCGAAAGGGGCATTTTGGGGTTGCAGTAGGGTATCTGCAAGTCCTTTTCCAGAAGCAGGTGACATATAAAAGGAGAGGGACCACATCCATCTTGTTGACTATTGCATCCCCACCACAAGCACAGAGCAGACAAGACACAATTGTGGAACAATTTTGAATGACCATTTCTTAAATTCTCTGAACATGATTTCTTGAAAAAAAAAAAAAAGAGGGTATAGAGGCAGAATTGGAAAGTGGAAAATCAAATTTAATACCAATTCTACCATTTTGTTGCCGGCAGGAGAAATATATTCCTTATCCTGGTCTAGGAGGCCACGTTGCCTGTCCCCACCTGCTCTTACACATCCTGTGGTCTTCCTGCCATTCCCACCCTGAGCTTCCAAAGTCTTTCTCTCTGCCCTTTACCTCTTTAACCCCATGATTTCTTCATCTCTTTTTTCAATCATCAGTCCTCAGGGAAGCTGTCCTAACCCTCTGCCAAGGCCCAATCCCCATTACACTTACAAGATTACACACCTTCCTCGGTAGCACTCAACAGTGGCCTTACATTTATTTCTCTGGTCATTTTAATATTGCCTGTCATCCTTATTTAACAGTAAGTTCCCATGAGGGCAAAGACTGGGGGAATCATCCATAGTATCTGGTATATAATAGTTTCTCAGGAAGCATTTGATGAATGAGTGAATGGATAGAATGAACTAGGAGTGGAGGGTTTTATAACCTGGGGTCTATGGATGAGCTTCCAAATTCAAAAGCCCCTGAAATCACCTGCAGTGGTGTAAGATTTCTAAGTGGAGGCCATAGCTTTTGACAGATTAGGAATCCGAGTTTTACATGAATACGCTAGTTATGCACAAGAAGGAGGAGAAAAAGAAAAAAGGATGGGAACGAAAAATATGAAAGGATAAAGGGAGAACTTTATAAAAGGGGAGTAGAACTGAGAGGAGACATAAGAGAAGGTGATGGAGTGGATCAGCTATCCCTGAACAAATTCTCTGCACTTAGCCTGACTCTGTGTGCGACCCAGTATTAAGCACCATCAGGGATCTGAGGAGTAGTTGTCCCTGATTTCACTGTCACATCTAAAAAGAGAATATTCTAGCTAATTACAGTTTAGGGTAAGTTGAATGAAGGATTCCCAAAGAGGTGATACAGAGCCATTTTCTTGTATAGTGGAAGAGAGATTACAGGTAGCAATAGAAGGAAGGATGATTATAGAGGGCTTCCTGGAGGAGGGTCACATGTCCATCTGCCCCCAACACTTGAGCAGGATATCAAGGAGGAGGGGAGAGAAGGAGGTAAGCTTCAGATGAGGGAAGAGTATAAATAATGCCACTGATCCAGGAGAACAAGGTGTGTGTGACGGTGGACTCAATGGCTTTGTGGAATATCTGAGCTGGGAGTTGCCCTCTTGGGCCAATCATGGATAAGTGATAACTACAAGGAGCCAGTGAGATGATCCTAGAGGCTAGAACAGACTTCAGAAGGAGCAACTTAGGCCCAAAGAAGGCTGAGGATGGGTAATCACACAGCCCCTGCCCCCCGCAAGACTTCTGGCAAATATAAACTCGTCCTGTCTGTACATGCTCCTCCCTCTTCACCTCCAGCCCTCCTGAAGTGGGTCAGCTCTCGCCCAGTAGAGGCTGTGCTCATGTGGCCTGGTGAGCACCCATGTCTAGGTTCTGTTCTGCTGTTGTTAATCTAACATTCCTGGGCTTATGAACTCACAAAATACGCAAATGGTGTGAGTTTGAAATCCATGTGTGTCACTGATTCCCCTTTGCCCAGGTCGGAAATTACAGAAAAGATTTCCATTTAGCAAAGAAAGCTTTTGCAAGGTGACAAGACCTCAGGACATTTGCTGGTGTGGGGACACTTGTGCTTTCTACTGCTCTTACTGAATATTCAGCTGGCCCTGCAGATTTCAGAGCCTCTGTGTCTCCACTTGATAAAAGAGCTCTATCTCAGTGGTCTTTCCTGGAATTAGGTGTCCCAAGCAGTTTGGCACATGGTGCTATGGCCCTAGTACAGATGGTCACATAGACCTGGGACAGAGGGGACAGCAAGGTCCAGGAGAAGGACAGAGTATGGCTCACCTTTTTGCCTCCAGAGACACTTCAATGAGCACTTCTTGGGAAAGCTGACTGACTGCGTTTAGCAATGACGCCCATCACCCCCAGAGAGGGCTGTGCATGACCTTCAAGAGCACTCACTGTGGGGGCAGCACTAGAGGTCAGTAAGGGATTTGGGTAGGTTTAAGACAGACTCAGAGCCAGGCACAGTGACAAACACTGATAATCCTGCTACTCAAGAGGCTGAGGCAGGAGGATCGAAAGTTCGAGGCCAGCCTGGGCAACATAATAAGAAAAGGGCTGAGGATGTAGCTCAGTGGTAGAACACCCTGGGTTCAATCCCCAGTACTGAGAGAGAGAGAGAGAGAGAGAGAGAGAGAGAGAGAGAGAGAGAGAGAGAGAAACAGGGACTCAGAAGCCTGACCTGAGGGATCAGGTTAGGGATGAAATCAGCCCAGGGGTCAGTACTATGGTTGAGTCCATCTTTCGTTCTTATCTTATTGACTGAGATTGGAGTATCTGATTGTTGGTCCAGAATATTTCAGGGATTTCAGGCCCAGTTGATCCCAGAGAAGTTTAACCTCGAGTGTCCCCTTTTGCTCCCACATTTCCCAAATGGAGATTACCTTCACTTAGCTGCTTTTTTTCTGATCTCTCCAGCTGCCCTGCTGTGCCCAGAGCTTGAGAACTTTCTGGAATCTCCTGCTTCTCCCTGGCAAATCTGTTTTTTTTAAGTTTTTTTTCCCCCAGATCTAAGGTGCTCAAAGTGAATCTGAGCATCAAAGTCATGACCTGGGGATAAAAAACAATGAATTTATATTATTCTTCCTAAATAAAAACTATATTTGATAACTGAGGCCTTCCAGGCCCTTCTGAGTAGCCTGGAGAGGTCACAGGTGGTGGGGACACAGTTTCAGTAGTAATTACAAAACTCTTTTGGTAGAATCCTCTACTGCTCATCAGATTTCATAGCTGTGCTGAGTCTATCTCTGAACTGAAATCGGACAAGTATTTTGATCCCAAACCCTGAAGGCAGATTGTTTCCATGTCAGAGCTCCCTGTGAAGTGGCACGCCCTCTCTCCACAGAAAAGCTCTCTTCACCGTGGCTGATTTTAGGACTGTCAGCAAAAGAGTCTCTGCAAAAGAGTCCAATATAGATAAACTTCCTATTTTCGTGTTGCCCTGTTTTACTTGGCCACTGGCAGGGAAGATACCAGCACTGGACACCCCCTTACTAGTTTTGCACAACATAGCGGTATAGTACTTTGTAGAAATGTAGAAATGTGCAAACAAGGCCTCTGGCCTTGAGCTGGGCTTCACAGAGATGTCTACATTTTTTTTTAAATAAGTTTTTTTTTTTTTTTTTTTTTTTTTTTTAGAGAGAGAGAGAGAATTTTTTTTTTAATATTTATTTTTTAGTTTTTGGCGGACACAACATCTTTGTTTGTATGTGGTGCTAAGGCTAAGGATTGAACCCGGGCCGCACGCATGCCAGGCGAGCGCACTACCGCTTGAGCCACATCCCCAGCCCGAGATGTCTACATTTTTAAGATAAGTTATCAATTGGCCTCCATGGTAATAGCTGGCAGGCGGAGGAAAGAAAGGGGAGAAGAAGCTCTCCCCTTCTCAGATATTGTCCTTGAAGAGTTAACTTGCCCAGAACAGTGAAAGAAAAAGCTGCTTTTATGTGAACTTCTGCAGACTGGGAACTTCTGAGCCCCTCCCCTTACATGCTGGGTATAAAATTTGAAACTCCCTGAACTCGGAGTTCAGGGGATTAATTGATTACAGCAAACGCTGTGCCCTCTGAACCTGGCTGCAGCCAAATAAAACTGTTTCCTGCTATCTTTGGGGCCTTGCCTCGTGTGTCCCTACAACACCTGGAAGCTTACCGGGAAGGAATTTGAGATCAGGGTCACATACTACAGTGGGGAGGAGCATCAGGATGGATTGGGAGAGACTGAGAATATCTGTCTGGGAGAAGACTGTCAGGTGTCTGTCATGTAGTCTCCTGAGGCCTAGGAGGAGACTATAGTAGCCCCACTTGTCTTTGCCACCTGGGGAATATCTTCTGCAGCTTCTCTCTTCAAGATGAGGCCTGAGCACAGTGGCATCTGCTCCCATCAGCATGGAAGCTGACAAGGACAAAACTTTAGCTCTGTCCCCTTTTCCCAACCCCACTCACAGATCCTGCATTTACAGAAGAGTCCCAGGGAATTCAAACGCACATTAACATTTCAGACACAGCAGTTGTGGGCCCTCCTGCCAGTTGTCATTAATGAGGGTCTTGCTGGAGGAGAGAAAGCTCTATTGGCGTGGCTTCTATTAGTGAATATCCATGGTGCCCTGTGATAAGTCAGCAGGGACAGGACAAGCTCCACCGGCCCCTGGAGAACCTTCCCTTCACTCTAGTATTTGGGAGGGTTACCAGGAAGGCTACTGTGTGCCGAGCTGTGTTTCAATTTTACCACCATGTCACTTCTGTCCCCAGGCAATCTACAAGATGGTCTCCTCTGTAATGAAAATGCCTGAAGATGAGTCAACTCCTGAGAAAAGGACAGAAAAGATCTTCCGCCAGATGGACACCAACAGAGATGGTAGGAGGCTGGGCTGCGTGGCTTTGCTCTGGTCAGGGCTGCGGGTGGAGTCCAGGTGGGGAAATGTGGCTCAAGGACCTGGCCCAATGCCTTTCATAAGAGTAGCTCATCCCAAAAGTCCCTGGAGGAGGACCAGGGTGGCCACCAGAGAGCTGGTCCCACTTTGAGGGGAAATGCTTTATTTCTAGGCCCTTCTGCTCTTTTTCTATGTCATGCTACATGCCCCCGCCCCCGCCGCCCCCCAACAAGATCAGATGGGTCTTGTAGAACAGCAATAGAAGGACCCAACAAATCACTGTTAGCAAGACCAGTGCTCAGGACAGGCCTTGGCCTCCATAGATTGGATTCCTCCAGGCCAGGGTGTCAGAATGCAGAGAGGGATTGTTATCACACCCAGACCCCAGCAGCTTTCACCCAAGTCTGGCTTTATTGGGGTCTCCTGTACATGCTCTAAGAGACAAGTGGACTCTCTCAGGAGTTGGGGTGGGGTGGAGGCCTTAGGGTGACCAGCAGGTTCCCACCTGAGGTTGTCACCTAAAATTGAAACCCAAGTGGATGCAAAACAAAGGGACATGAAAAGGGAAGATTGTATTTCAAACTCAAGAACAGACAAGATATATTAGGTACCAAGTTGCCAAACAGAGTATGAGAGGCCCCAGTAAATAAATTTGGATCAGTAAGAAGTGACTTTTTCAGTATAAGCATGCCTACATTCAATATTTGGGACATATTGATCCTAAGAAACTGCTTGCTGTTAACCTGAAATTCCAAGTTATCTGGACATCCTTCTTTTATTTGTCAAAGTTGGCAGTGCTATTTAGATGCAATACCCAAGTTTCAAGTGCTAACTGAGCTCAGGGCCTGGTCTATCATAAGCTGTGTGGCACTTGCTATTATTACCAGCTCACTTGTTCTGCTAGGAGTGCTCAGCAATTCTTGTCAGCAATGTGAAAATGCACTTGTACATCCTGTGTGTCGCTGATGTGTACAACAGAAGGCTTTGTGGTGGGGCGGGCCTCTTCATAAGCTCACGCCTGGGGCACCGGCAGCCTGAGAAACTGGGTTTGTGTGGGGCAGGCCAATCTGTTTGCTTTGTTTCCTCCACAAAGTTGCCAATGCATCCTCTTACATCCTATTCCCCCATGTGCCTTGATTTACAGTAAATAGTTTGATATGCAAAGATGGAACAGACATGGGATTGTTTTAATAGCTAATGAATTTGCTAGGGTTAAGCTGCAGGTTTTGCTGGTACTCCTGGGAACTCAGTGGCCTTGAGATGCAGTCTTCTAGATGCAGTATTCTCTTTAGAGAAAGGCTAAAAGATGGGAGAAGGACAAAATACCCCAGGATCAGGCCCTCCCCACATGTTGGTGACAGGCAGTGAATTAGTGTCTCCCCGTTGAGTTGCTACCATGAGATCCAAGGGCCCTGATTGTTCCACATTCCTACAACACAGCTTACAGAAGGTGCTGTGCCCGCTCCAGGGAAAGATTTAAATTTAAAAAAGAAAAAAGTGGGGATGGAGAGCAGTGGAGGGAAAGAGGAAGAAGGAGGGGCCTATCAGATAGTGGTCAGAAGAATCTCAGGAGACCCAGGAGACTCAGGGCTTTACCTTAGATCCCCAGGACCGGGGCAACCTGCCCACTTCCCACCTGGAACAGAGCAGGTGCAGAGTTCTGGTGGAAGCTCTTTGTATCTCACCCAGGCCTTTGACTTAGGGAAAATTTGGGTCCACAGACAAGTTAGCCCTTTAGTCAGTCTTGAAGTGCAGAGTCAATGCCAAAAAAGCTGGATGCTCATGTTGAATCTAGTGTTCCCCAGCTAACTTGTGGTCCCCAGGGCCTACCTTTGAGAGATTCCCAAGAGTTCAAGTGACTGCTCCTGTTTCCTTTCCCTGATATCTTTGGAAGCCAGAGAAAGTCATTGCCATTTTAACTAGTGCTTGGACAGGGACACAGCTACTAAAGCTGGCTGCACACAAAGTTTAGAGGGGAACTAACTGCTTATGTATTAACAGTCAGTCAATCCAATCAATGAGTCCCCACCTTTCTCCATCAGGGAGAAACAGCAGGTTTGCAAGATAATAACTAGGTTCTGGTGAGGAATGGGGGTGGCTGAGAGGAAGACATGTTTGTTGATTTGTGTTGGGAGGAACAGGACTCCCGTATGTAGTGCCCTTTGCTGCCTGTGTTTGGAACAAGTTGAGAAATTTAAAGAAGAGCAATAACTGAAGCCAAAGGGTAAGAACTCCAATGGAGGAAGTATATTAGGGTGAGACCAAGGGTATATCAGCAAAACCTACAGGCTGAATGGAACCAGACCCACCCAGTGCCTGTCCTTGGAAGAACAAACAGAATAAGTCTCTAGGGGAACTCTGTCCAAGAAAAGGAGGGCAAGGCCAAGCAGAAATGTCCAGTAGTTTCCCCTGCCCCAGCCCCAGATTTACAAGTCAAATGAGTCACTTCACTCCCAGGGGCACAGTAGGCTAAGAAGAAAGGATATGCAGAAATGCCAGCGATATGGGAAAGCATTGCCCCCAGCCCCACACCCTCTTCCTTGCAGCAAAAGAGGGGCCCTCCTGGAAGAGAATTCAGGACACACACTAGCTTCTGCAGGAAGAAAAGGGATACTGGAGGAAAAGGGGACCCCAGATTCCCTCCTCTAGCTCATAAGAGATCACCTTCTGCCTGGAACACACCACTTTATTCATTTGTGATTGGAAAGAACCAATCATGTCCAGGGCCTCTCTACACGCCAGGGGACCTATGTATGCCCAGTGGTCTGAAGGACCCAGAAGGCTCCCAGTAACCTTGTGGGGACAGCCTTGGTGCTGCGAGAGCCCAGCTTCTTCCCATAAAGGTGTGAGGCATTCATTCTACAAATACTAAGTGGGCCTTTCAAGGTAATAGAGATGGAAGAGCCAGGGCAGGGACCGGATCAGGAGATCCGCTACCCTCTCCCCAGCCCTAGGCCAAGGTGGGCAGGAGGTGGTTTATCAAGAACTGCTGTGCTAGGGCTGGCAATGCCACTGTGAACCAGGCAGCAGAGTCCCCGCCTTGTAGGTCTCACATTGAAAAGACAGTGTCCTGGGCTCTACCCTGGGCCACGGGCAGGTGAGCAATTGCTGCCACCAACATGCTGTGGGGAAGTGTGAACTCAGGCGCCTGCCACCAGCTGCCACTCAGTTCGTCCCTTCTCTTACTTCCTAGGAAAGCTCTCCCTGGAAGAGTTCATCCGAGGGGCCAAAAGCGACCCGTCCATCGTGCGCCTCCTGCAGTGCGACCCGAGCAGCGCCGGCCAGTTCTGAGCCCAGCACCCCACGATTTGTAGAGCTGCTTGCGTTCCCTTTTTGATTCTTCTTTTTAAGTTTTTTTTTTTTTTGCCAAAAAATTATCAATGGTGATGCTGTCCCCTGTGCAGTCAGATGCACCTTCCTCCGTGATGCCTTCGCCTTCTGCTTCATTCATCGTGGACGCTTCGTGGGAATGCCCAGAGCCCCAGTGTGCGTGTGGATAGCATGAGCAGACTTCGTGGTGTTCCTTGTTTAATGACTTTCTAATCTTTTTTATTATTTTTTTTCTTCTGATTCTAATGTTTCTGTTTAAAACCCAAGACTGGGGCGGGGGGGCAAGAGAAGGGGATCTGATTAAGTCCAGTGATTCCACTACAAGCTTCCAGGGGCTGGGTTTGAAAGACAGAGCTCTCCACCTGGGTCTGTTGTCACACGTGCCCTTGGGGCAATGGATGGCACCAGACGCTGGATTCCCCAAGAACAAGTTACCCTCTGGGGTGAGGCTACTAAAGGGAGCTGGGACATCCTCTAGGAGGCCCACTCTGCCCTCCGCCCCAGCAGGCTGTAGTTTCTAAGCTGTGAACATTTCAAGGTCAATTCATAGAGAAGAAAAAAGATGGCTCAGCTATTTTTTTCACAGGTTTACACTGGTTGAGCTAATGTGAGTTTCTTTGGAAATCAAACACAGATGGCAACAGTCCAAAACCAGACCCATCTTGTTGCCTATTGTGATTTTAAAAAAGAAAGAAAAAGAAAAAAAAAAGACTGCTGTATATAAAATACTGGGATTGCAAACCAAATTAAGTGTTTTGCCTTGTAAATGCATGTTTAGTGAGCACTAATACAATCTTATTACAGAAGACTGTTTTTAGTAGCTTATTGTGAGTAAGCCAACTATGATGAATGTCTACGTTGTCTTGTTTCAAAGTCAGATCTGTCTTTGCACAAATGTACCAATCAACAAGTATATTTTGTATATTCCATAAAAGTCCAAGGTAACCATGACGAGGGCCCAACTTTGATTCAGAATGCTTTTCCAGAGTCACAGTGACTGGAGAACAGAAGCAGGGCAGGTTCGAGAGGGTCATGTCCTGGGGACACCAGGAGGTTAATACTTTTGAGAGGGGCCATGCTAGTGGTTTGCTGGCTGAGCTCAGCAGCTCATGGGCAGCATGAGATTGGAGGTACTGCTCTTTTCTGAGCAGATGACTGTTTGGAGACTTGGGAACAGTAGCCTAGGTTCTTGGGACTTCCCAATGGTTTAGCCACTATCCTCCTTAGGGAGCCATTAGGAATGCTCACTTTTTTTTTTTTTTTTTTTTTTTTTTTGCCCGTTCAAAGAGTCTGAGGGGGACAGTCATTTAATTCATTGTAAGAAGGCCCATGCAAGTGTGGCCATAGTGTCCAAGGCCCTGCTAACAGTATTTTCCATCACTGTATTATTTGAATGCAGATTTCTCTTTCCAGAAGTGACAACATACATTTGAGTTGCTCTTTGGGCGTCACCTCATGCACACTAATTTTAATGGAAGATTAAGAGGGAAAATCTCCCGTCACTGGAAAGTCACACTAGCAGCAGTTGGGTGGCATGGGATGGAGGAGGGGCTGAACACTCCAGGATACAGAGGGGACCTGTCCCAAATGACGGCAGAGAGGTCCCCAGGGAATCTGTCTGCTGCCAAACCACTTCCTGTAAAAGAGGAACCACAGAAAAACAAACATAACTTGGAGGAAAATGCTACTGGGCGCCTTCTAACCTCCAGGTTCCTGTGTCTGAGTTGAATCTATTCTAATTAGTATCAAAAATCCCAATTTGTGGGGTAGACACAAAAACCACCTTTAGAGGGTAAAATTGTGAGACCTGGAATCAGTAGCCTTAATCTTCCTCTGAGGATCCATTCTTCATATTCTATGCCAAGACTTGCCAAATTCCTCCATGGGCCAAGTGGTAACATCTGTTTCTGTAAAATAGGGAATTAACCTAATTTCTGGAGTGCAGAGGGGAAAGAGGGTCCAGCACGCTCCACCTGGAGTGTTTGGGAGTTGCATCCCACTTTTTCCTGCTGTAGATTGAAGACAGGATTCCTCCTTTCAGTTCCCTTTTGATAAGTGGAGTCAGTTAAGGTTGGAGCAACCTGCCTGGGCTCTGCCCTAGGTCATGACATGTGGAACCAGACTCATTCTGTTCCCTAGAATGAAGCTGGGGTGAGGAACAGAGAAGGCCTCCAGCTGTTCAGGAAGAAAGAGAGCCAGACACATGACTGATGGACACTACTGGCCTCAGAAGGTACTGAGATGGCCCGGGTGCTGCCCAGCCACTGACCCACACTGACTCTTCTCCAGGCTGTTTCTCTCCTTCTCCTCCTCCAGGAAGGCCTTGGCAGGTGGAATCCAACGCACTCAAGTTCAGCCAAGGGACTGCACAGCCCCCAGAGGGCTGAATGCCTGAAGGCCTCTCTCACTTCTGTACTGGGTTGTTCATTGTCTTTGCTGTTTTCAGGACTCTGGAAATGGAGTCTGTTCTGTCCCAAGTAAAACCAGACTGTGGTGTGCAAGGGATCGGAATAAAATGACTTATGACCTGAAGGATGCTACGGAATGTTTGACTGTTCATACGTTGCTTAGGTTAGAGAAGGGGTGCTGCTGTGGGTGCTGTCCCATCCCAGTGATGTGTTCAGGGAGACTGTCCAGGAAGATTATATATATAAAATCATGAATCATCAATCATTTGGAGCAGCCCCTTTATCACTTGACTTTGTGTAACTCTTGCCTGGCATTAAAGCATGTTAATTATTTAATATGATTGCTTGGAACATGGAACATGAGGTTTTCCTGACTACCCTGCTGCCCTAGCCTGAATTTATACTTAGAGAGGTTCCAGGTTTGAATTTTGGTCTTCTCCTGTTGTTTCTGTCCCAGAGAGACAAAGTCCTATCTAAAAGCTTCCTCGGTCTTGGGGCTTTCTTTCTATGATAGCCTTTACTTTCTTCCCATTTCCTTCCCTTTCTCAGGCTAGAGTCCAAACATTAGGCACAATAGAAGGAGAATCTAGCCAGATGCAGTGGCGCACACTTGTAATCCCAGCAACTTGGGAGACTGAGGCAGGAGGATTACAAGTCTGAGGCCAGCATCAGAACTGAAGGAGGCCCTAAGCAACTTAGTGAAAAACTCTCTCAAAATAAAAAAAAATAAAAATAAAAAGATCTGGGGAGATATGGCTCAATGGTAAATCATCCCTGGGTTCAATCCCCACTACCCCTGCCTACCCCAAAAATTAATAAATAAATAGATAGATAGAAAGAAAGAGAATCTCAGGCAACCTCCTCTTCAGGGGGTCTGGGTAAGCCTAAGGAAGTCTGTGTTCCTCTCCCTTCTCAGTCTAAGAAGATTTAGTAGAAGAGATGACACAATGCAGGGTCTACACCCCCAAAGCCTTTCAGATGAAGGTGTTTAGGTTTTGTGGTGGTCGTTGGCTTGCCCCCATCTCAGAAGGCCAATGCTATAGGAGAAGGGGGCTACTAATTTGCTAACTTGAGCATCACGTGCCTCATGGGCCAACGAGAACTTGTTTGGCACTGAGTATGAATAACACCAACTCATTTATGGTGGTGATGGGGAGAAAGTGCATTTTAGTCAACTTTTTCATTGCTGTGACTAAAAACCAGACAAGAACAATGTAGAGAAGGAAAAGTTTATTTTGGCTCATGGTTTCAGAGTCTCAGTCCATAGATTGTCAACTCAGTAGCTCTGGGCCCAAGGTAAGGCAGAACAATGTGGCAGAAGGGAATGGTGCAAGAAAGCAGCTCAGGACATGGCAACAAGAAACAGAGAGATCCCCTCACCAAAGACAAAATATAGCCCCTAAAGGCATGGTCCTCCCATCGTACACCACCTACCTACCTACAGCTATCACCCAGTTAAGCACACACTCATCATTTTACCTGTGAAAATGATTGCATTATCTCACACATGAGCTCTTGGGGGACACCTCATATCTAAACCATAACAAGTTGTCAGGGAGCCTTCAACCCAGTGTGGAGCCTACACACCTGCATTCTGGCAATTTCCAGCACATTTCCAATCCTGAGGCTCCCACTTCCAGGGCATTTGGTCAATGTCCCAACCCAACCTCAGTTGGTTTAGAATGAAAGGAATATACTGGCTGGGGTGGAGTCAGAGTTCTCTCTATCAAGGTGAGATCTGCCCTTGGAAGAAATGGAGATGCCTCCCATGTGCATCTATTATCATCAGGTGTATGCTCCACACTTTCTAAAATTTTCTAGTTTTTTAGCAAGCTGAAGAAAACAAGAGAAAAGCATTGAGTCCTGTATTTCACAAGTCAGTAGACTATCAGTCAAATAGATGTAAAATAGAAAGCTTGTTTCTGCATGGGGAAGAGCTGTTCAGGCCGAGGGTTGCCAAGGATATTACCAAGGACTTACTCAGTTCTAATCAGGTTTCACTACAATTAATCCTGACCACATGTCTGGGATTTAGACAGGTCCTAGGAATTCACTGTATTGAGTGCTCATGTGTAATACATAGTCCAAGACATCCCTGGGGATGTAAACAATGATGGCAGTCTAGAGCTAAGTCTTGGGGTCAGCTCAGGATGAACAGGGCCACAGAGAGCCTTACTTCATGGCTTATTTTCTCAGCACTATTCCAGGAAGTGGTTGGTATTTTGTAGTTCCCTATAAGAAACGATGAAAAGATTTCAAAATGTGGGATATCTGGACCTGCCAACCTCAACCTTTCAGCTCATCCACCAGTACTCCTCACTCTTTTTAAAGACAGGGAGGCTGATGGACTCTCTCTCTCCCTCTTTCTCAAGATGTATCTTTCCTATAGCAGCATTGAAATCACTTTATGGGGCTCTGAGTGTTCAATGGTGTTATGGTTTAGATGTGGCGTTCCCCAAAAGAGACAATGCAAGAAGGTTTGGAGGAGAAATGATTGGGCGATAGCCTTAACCTAGCCAGTAAACTAATCCCTAATGGGATTAACTGAGTGGTAACTGGAGTCAAGTGGGGTGTGGCTAGAGGAAGTAGTTCATTGTGGCTTTAGGTATGTATTTTGTATCTGGAGAGTGGAGTCTCTCTCCTTCTGCTTACGGATCACATGTGAGCTGCTTCTCTCTGCCACACTCTTCAGCCATGATGTCCTGCCTCACCTCAAGCCTCGAGGAATAGAGCCAGCCTTGTATGAACTAAGACCTCTGAAACTGTGAGCCCTCAAATAAACTTTTCCTCTTCTACAATTGTGCTGGTGAGGCCCTTTAGTCATAGCAGCAAAAAAGCTGATTAAAACCAAATGACCCCAAACAGGATCAAGCACTACAGTCTTGGAGATGGGGGATGAGGCTGTCATATTGTACATATGACAGTTTCCTTTGCTTTTCTTTAGGAAAGGGACATTCTTAGAGTAGGGGGAGTTAGGAGTTATAAGCAAAGTTGTAGGAAACCAAGTTCATGGCTCAGCAAGAACTTTCTGTCCAGCCTTAAAAACAGATGCAAAATAGCTTACATCTCTGTCCGATAGCAGAACAGCAGTCAAGTTCTTTCCTGAACGATGCATGGATAGCATTGCTGCTCAGGAAAAAACAGAAGTGAAATTCATCTTGGCTGCCTTTTCACCATGCTCTTCTCTTGGGATGCTTTTGGCTGATCAGAGGCCCAATATATGTGCATAGTGGTCACCAAGGAAACCCCAATATATGTGAGGACGGTGGTTTGAAGTGTGGATTCCAGGGCAGGGAGTGTCTTGACGCGATAGAGTTTGAGCCACATGGTTTAAGCCTCTGTCTGTAGAGGTTGGTTGGATGGACTAAGGAAGTAGGAAGCTTCTGTAGGAAATCAACCCAGGGACAGTGAACCTGGGAGTGAGCATGGGAGAAGTGAACAATGGGACCTACTCCCAGCCCAACTGCCCTCCAAGGGGCCTGCCATCCCCACCAAAGGTCTCTTGATGTCTTTCACTGCCTTCTGCTTTAACCCTGGGGTGGGGCAGGTCTGTGTAACTTCAAGAGCACAAGCCTGCTCTGTTGGAGTCCAGGACCTGAAGGTGCTAGGGAGCCTAGAACTTTCCCAGGTCATATAGAGACTTCTTTCCCATCAGCCCCAACACTCACCTCAGAGAAAACACCAGACTCTGTTGTCTTTCTCTTATGTTATGAATATTTATTTTCTTCTTAAAAATGTACAAAAAATAAAATAACTGTATTTATAGTTTATAGATTCCCCCTCTCCCATTTACAAAACTATTAAGTTACATTTACCTTTTTTTTTTTTTAACATTGGAGCATATTGTACATATGACAGTCTCCCTTGCTTGTCTTTAAGAAAGGGCCATTCTTAGAATTTGGCACAAACCCTCTATTTTGGTTGCATTTTCATGATTTTAAATAAAAAGAAAAATAAACATTTGATTCATTTCACACTTCCCAAGGTTCTGGACTGGGATATGCCTTAGTCTTTCAGGAACCAATTCTAAGATGACATCTGATTTCATTTTTCTGTTGGTTCCAATTTCCAAACACAGGTAAATTCTAAACAATTTGGGATGTATAAGAAAAATACTTGTTTCACATGTCCTCATCTTTCATGAATTACAAAAAGAAGAAGAAGAAGAAGAAGAAGCTTATTTATTTGGGTATGATCAAGGGAACAAGAAAGAAGAGGAGGCATGTTTTCCTATCTTTCTGGAGTGTTTTTTTTTTTGCCTCGGGAAATGTGCTCATCAAAGCTCTGCTAACTTACAGTGAAACTCACAAGTTAGCTGACCACCAGTCACTCTGAGAATGCAGAAGGGGATGGTCGGATGGGACCTGACACTCTGTACCACCCTTTGGTGGCCCTGGCCTCATATCCTTTGTCCTGGCAATGGTCACCATAGTGACTGCTCAGGGACTTTAGACAAATACAAAGGCATTTCTGATTTATTTTCTGTCTAGGATGAGACCAGTAAACAGGGGCGGAGAGAGAGGGGTCTGTAGCCTGTGTCATGTGGCACAAAGTTTGCCTTTTCCCTATTCTGGAGTCCTATGTCCCAGCCATCAGGCCTGCCAATCATGCTTGAAACTTTTTCTAACCCAAGGAGCATGGGAAGTGCATAGTACGTTGTGTATTTCCAATGCTGAATCTGTCCATCAGAACAGAGGCCCATTAGTACCCAGGATGGTCCTCATGCTGCAGGTCCAGGGTGTGGCAGTTGGAGTGTAGGATGAGGGGACAGAATGGAGCAGAGCTGAACCCAGCATGCACACCTTTGGCACCACTGGAATGGGTAACATGTCCGGGAGACACAAAAAAGTGCCCCCTGACCACCCCTGGAAGTTTGCTCTCCATTCCATTCAATTCCTCTGAGCCCCAAGAGGCAATAACTGGGCTACAGTAAGCTCTCCCTCCTGCTCTGGGCCTCAGAGACAGAAGAGGGGAAAGGGCAGGATCACTGAGCATGGGACCTCCAGGTAAGACATCAAAGTGCTTTACAAACAAATCTGGACCTTTAGGCGGAGTCTGTCCTATATCGGGTATTGGGTGTGGCTACAAAATCTAGTGCTTCAGCCCACAAACCCATATACCCCTACCCGTTCCCTCTAAGAGAACAGTGGCCCACTCAACGCATCCTTTTCTGATGTTCAAGTGTTTTCCTTTTCTTCACCTCCTCATTCCTCCTCCTCTCTCCCAGTATCCTCCTAAGCCTGGCATCAGAAGAGTTGAGGCTCATGGGGCTTTCTTGTTCACTCACTCAGTTTGTTAAAACCCAGCACCCAGGAGCAAAGGCAGACAATCCCCCCTTTCCCAGTCTTTAGCCACAGGAGGAAGCCTGGGCCTGCAATTCAGAGCTGAGCTGTTGGCACGACTCTCAGCACTGCAGTTGGGCTTTTAAAGGGGCCACTTGAGATGAAGGACATGCTTGTAAACTATGAGGCACTACACAATGTCCAAGAGTCTTATGATGGCCAAGGAGCTTTGCAACAGCTCCAGTGACGGGGCCCTACGCAAACCCCTGCATAGTCTCTCCACAAAGCTCAGGCTGTGCCTGTAACAAAACCAGAGAAGAAGGTAGGGCCTCTTCTCTAAGGTCTTTCCTACAAGAGAGTTCAAAGGAAGAGTCCAGAACAGCATATCAGCAGGAGACAAACACCACGGCCTTGAGGGAAAGTCATGCCCACTGATGGGGCCCTCCCTCTGGGGATGGGAAACAAGTCTCCCCCAGACCAGCCCAGTGGAATGTCCATCTTGGTACCTGGCAGAGTCACCAAACACCTCAAAGGCCACTTTCCTGGCCTGGCATGCATCCTGAAGAGGTGCAGAGTCGGAAATCTCTGAGTCTCCGGGTATGTGCCTCCCCTAGGCCAGTGGCATTAAACACGCCCACAAACCACAAGTAAAATATATTATTGCAATATTATAAACAATATATACATGACCATCTGGCATACTGTCTGTGTTCCTTCCCCCCTACACGGTAGCTGAATGTCCTCTTGTATAAGGCCCAGTGGCCACTTGCTGGAATCCCCCAGAGGTATTTAGCAAGGTGACCTTACCCAGAGCAACCTAAAGGTTTCTAACCAGGAAGAAGGCAGCCACCTCTTACCCCACCTGTGACTACTGCACCAAGAAGAGCTCACTTTGTCCAGCCACTCCAGAGATGTAGAGGAGAGAAGGAAAGAGCAAGGGTTTTTCAGGCTCTTTGGGATGAGTGGTTGTGTTTCTCTTGACAGGGGACTCTGGACGGTCTCATGTGGAGCCCGAAGTAACCTGCAGAGTCCCAGGGGGCCTGGACTCCAGGCTCTGGAAAATGGTGGGTAATAAATAAGGACCCACAGGCCCAAGGCAACTTCCTGAGGGGCTCAGGCTTCAACCACACAGGTGAGCTGGTGGATGGGTCCAGCACACTACCATCAGTGGCGCCTTCGGCCTGGCCTGCTTCCCAGCACAGTCTTGTAACAGCAGTTATGAGATGGGTGAGATGGGTCTCCAGGTTTGGAGGCAGCAGGGGGACCCCATCTCTCCCAGAGAGGAACATGCTGAGAGCTCCTGCCAAGGGGACGCTGAGCCAGGGACTCAGATTTCCATGAGCGTGATCTTGAAGCCTTCCACCATGCTCTCCATGTTGAGGATGAAGGTGTCCTCGTTGGAGTAGTGCTCGATGATGTTGTCATCCATATTTACCAAGATGCTGCCAAGGTGTGGGGGGTGGGGTAGAGAACAAAGATACTGTGAACAGCAGGCTCAGTATAAGGGCAAGCTGCAGGGGGTGGGGAGGGGTGCTCTCTCAGCCTTTCTTTTGCAAAGGAGGCTGAGAGGAGAGGTAGAGAGAGGAGATCAGGCCAGGAAAGGCCCTCATTTTCTTTTGTTTTCCCAAAACCCAGTTCGAGGAAAGCAAAATCTCAGTGTCTCAGAACTACCCTTATGGCTCTTTATTAACCAGGACTTAAGAGAATGTTCCGTCCAATTCAGTCCAACTCTTGTGCTTTATAGATTACTAAAGTCAGGCTCAGTGAAGTTAGCAGAGCCAGAAATCACAGTTAGCTAAATAGGGAGGCCTCCTGTCTATTTTCATTAAGCCATGTGGCCTCTGCTCTTATCAGGGAAAGCAGAATACACAGAATTGCAGCTGCCTTTTGTTGAATACATAATATGTGGTTTTTTTTTTTTTTTGATTTTAAAAACACTTTATTTAATAAAAGTTAAACATACAAAACTGAAATTAACACACATTCTAAAAATCATCTCCCATTAATAGGAAGACCTTTTTCTATGCATGTATTTGGCTTTAACTCAACTCAGGATAACTGATGTCACACCAACAAATGCTGGCAACTTGATCTAGTTAATAAAAATTAAAAACTCAGCTACATGCATTAATCTGACCATAATTTCCCTGTATATTATGTTCATAATATGTGTTTGTGTATCAGAGACCTTGTATTTAATCCTCACGGTAACCTTGAAGGTAGGTTTTCTGATCAGCACTTGCAAATGAGAAATGGGGCTGAGAAAGGTGAAACCACTTCCCCAGGTTCATCCCCCTTGTGTTTTGAAACTTATTTCGCCTCACTCAGAAGCTCTTACTTCACCTCCTGTGACCTATTCCTTGGCTAGCTACCCCTGGTGGATTTAGTTCTAAGAAAACAACTTCCAGAGTCTATCCACGGTTTAGAAGTCCTTAAGTCAGTCTCATTTTTGGAAGTCTGACAGATCTTAGTTGGAGAACGAACCGTGGACTTTATCATTTTGCAGCTAGGTGTCATCACACAAGCTGTTTAGACTTTTAGAATCACAATTATTCTTTTGCAAAACTAAGAACCATCCAGCTATAGAGGGTTGTTGGGGGACTACAAGCATTTATCTATCACAGGGCTAGAAGCACATTCATTGTTACTATGGGCAGCACACGCGTCTGCACTGAGAATTTCTGCTCAGCATTAGGACTTTGAGACACCACTCAAAGGAATACACCCAGTCTACTGCATTAACCTTGGACAGAATTGTAACGTGCACTTTTGTGAGCTTTCCAATGAAAGTTCAAGTTGAAGGGTTTCCTGCTTGACCTCCAATAAGCCAGAGGTTCTATCACTCAGAAAGCCTGAGAATCCCACATTATCCATTTCCTTTATGAAAAAGGCCCAGAGAAGAATTTAAAGACCTACTTCCTGCTTTTGTAGGAAAATAGCTGCTGCAGGAATAGTCAATGGAGACACTCTCCTGGGATTAAATGCTGTGGTTGCTACTCTTAAAACCTCAAAAAGAAGAAGCCTCAGGAGGACTCAAAAGTAGATAGCAGAACGCTGGTGCTAATAAATGCACTTGAACTTTGAGCCACAGAGTGAGGAGTACATAGAGGAATGCAATGTAAAGCACTTAGCAGAGGACCTAGAACCTACTGCACATCCAATAATAACACCAAGAACAAGCAGATCCAAGGATCCTTTGAGAACATTTTGTTAATAATCACCTTGGAAAATTTCCCTCTGTCCACTTTTTGTTCCCACCATGCCACCCTGAAACCAACCTCAAGAGCCACATGTGACTTCCTGTGAATCCACTCTTCTCAGAGGGATGACTTTGCCATTCTCCCCCGTGTCCTCGCCATCTCCAGACCCCTCTAGTCCACCTGCTAATCCTGCCATTGGAATAGGGCATCTCAGCTACCATCATGACCATGTGATCTCGCAGGCTGCTCTGCCGTCCTCTAGAAGGACCACACCAGTTTTATAAAGATAGATGGCAGGTAACAAAAGACAGGAACCATTTTAAAAAATGCATCCTGCAGATATGTCTGATGTGAAAGTCAATTTAAGTTCAGTTTGTTTCTTACCCTTTTTTGCTTTTCTTGTACAGCTTTGCTATCTTCTCCACAGGCAGCCCGTACTTCTCAGAGATCTGCAACACCAATAACAAGAAGGCAGGTGAAGGGGAGCCCGAGTTGGGGCAAGGGAGAAGGTTCCAATTTCCCTCTCTTGGGCATTTTCCTGAGAACAGTCTTGACTCATGAGTTAAAGTCTCAAAACACTCACTTTGTACAGACCTTAATAATTTGACAAAAGATTTGGCCACTTAGGGTTTCAGTCTATGATAGAAGGTGGTATTTCAGATCAGTCAGGTAAAGATGGGTATCCAGTCATGATGCTGGATTAGGTAGGTGGCCCATATAGAAAAAAAAAATTAACAAGTTAACTTGGACCTCTTCTCTACTCCTTATATTAAAATAAATTTCAGGTGGATCAAATAATTATATGTGAAACACGAAACTATAAAAACACAAGAAGAAACCAGGAGTAAATTCTTCATGTAACTATCATCTTAAAGTAAAGAAGATCTAAATGAGACTGAAACCTGGTGGGAAAAAAAATGTTAAAAGGTTAAACAACAACAGAATTTTAAATACCTGTATATACAAACCACCATAAAAAAAACTGGCAATGATAGATACAGAGCTAACTTTAAGTTAAAAAGAGCTGCAAATCAAGAAAAAAATAAACTAACAATTGAATGGGGGAAAAAAAGGGGGAACAACTTGGGAAAGCAATTCACAGAAGGAAAATATACCCAGACAATAAACATATGAAAAAATGCAACACTTCCCTCACAATTTACAATTAAAGCAATAGTAGGATACTACTTTTAATTTATCAGACTAACAGAAACAAAAAAAAACAATAGTAATACAAGTATCAGTCACAGTATGAGAAATGACGGCTCTTGTATTCCATAGAAAGAAGAGGAATAAGTTCAACCTTTTGGGAAAAAAAATATGGCAGAAACTATCAAAATTTAAAATGCATATATCCTTTGACTCATATCTGCCATATATAGTAATCTAATCTACAGAAATACATGCATAAGTATGCAAAGATTTTCAAAAACTCAATGTTTATAATGAAGAAAACTATATATAACAAACATTCATTAAACATTTTGATATTTGCACAATTGAAAACTGTGCAGTCAATTAAAAAAACATGGGAAGCCTATAGGTTTTCACATTTTTAAAAATATCTATAACATATTAATTGAGGGATAAACAAGTTGTGAAACAGTGTATATTGGATGATTTTGTTTGTATTTTAAAAGATATATATAGAGAGAGAGGGAGATTTAGATATAGATTTATTATTAAGGGACCCATCAATCTTTTAACAGTGGCTACCATTGAAAAATGAACAGAAACAAGGAGAGTCTTCTGCTCTGTACTTTGTACAGTTCTGGCCTGTTTATTTTCACAGTCATTATGCCACTTCTATAAACATCAAGTACTAATTGAGAGATGGGTTCTGGGAAAACCAGTCTCAAATGCCTGCCGTGTTCCTTCTATTCTCCCAGGGGCCAGTGAGGCTCACAGGCAGTTGAGGCAGGTGAGCTTTGGGACTTGATTACTGAAAGTCTCCCAGAGTCTAGAAAAAGAGGATGGAGAGCTCTAGAAGAAAGTTGAGACTACTTTGGATCTTGGGAAGAGCTTATTTTGCCGAGAATCACAGGTTCCCATTCTTCTTCTCAGCCTGTAGAAAAACTCTCCACACCCCAATATGCTTAGAAGGAGCAGAACCACTGGGCTGAGGGCTAGGGGAGTGAAGAGAAGTGGATAATCAGCACTCCTGCCTGCCACACACCATTGATTTGTCACTGATGAGGTTCCCCAAAGCCCAAATGAGTCAAGTGTAAAGAAGAGCACATCTAAGTAGGCCCTGTATGCAGTAAAGAAATTTGACAAAACTTATATAGGAGGCATCCATTTGAATACAACAAACGACAAAAGAACACTTACAAAGAACACTTATGAAGCACATGAGCAAAATTTCAATCTACACATCAGATAGAGCCCTAATATCCAGAATGTACAAAGAACTCAAAAAATTAAACAATAAGATAACAAATAATCCAATCAACAAACGGGCCAAGGATCTGAACAGACATTTCTCAGAGGAGGACATACAATCAATCAACAAGTACATGAAAAAATGCTCACCATCATTAGCAATCAGAGAAATGCAAATCAAAACCACCCTAAGATACCATCTCACTCCAGTAAGATTGGCAGCCATTATGAAGTCAAACAAAAATAAGTGTTGGCGAGGATGTGGGGAAAAGGGTACACTTGTACACTGCTGGTGGGACTGCAAAATGGTGAGGCCAATTTGGAAAGCAGTATGGAGATTCCTGGGAAAGCTGGGAATGGATCCACCATTTGACCCAGCTATCGCCCTTCTCGGACTATTCCCTGAGGACCTTAAAAGAGCGCACTATAGGGATACGGCCACATCAATGATTATAGCGGCACAATTCACAATTGCTAGACTGTGGAACCAACCTAGATGCCCTTCAATAGATGAATGAATTAAAAAAATGTGGCATCTATATACAATGGAGTATTATGCAGCACTAAGAAATGACAAAATCATAGAATTTGCAGGGAAATGGATGGCATTAGAGCAGATTATGCTAAGTGAAGCTAGCCAAGCCCTAAAAAACAAATGCCAAATGTCTTCTTTGATATAAAGAGAGCAACTAAGAACAGAACAGGAAGGAAGAGCATGAGGAAAAGACTAACAGTAAACAAAGACGAATGGGGGGAGAGAAAGGGAGAGAGAAGGGAAAGGATATGCAAATGGTAGGAGACCTTCAATGATACACAAAAGTATAAGAGGTTATGATGGGCAAGGGGGAGGGGGGGGGAAAAGGGAGAGAATTGAACAACAGCAGAGGAGGCAGAGGGGGAAGGTGGGAGGGGAGGGGAGGGGAGATAGTAGGGGTTAGGAAAGGTAGCAGATTAAAACAGTCACTAATATGCCACTAGGTAAAAATGTGAGTATGTAACAGATGTGATTCTGCTATCTGTATTTGGGGTAGAAATGGGAGTTCAAAACCCAATGGAGTCAAATGTATGAAAGATGATTTATCAAGAGCTCTGTAATGTTTGGAACAATCAATAAAAAAAATTTCAATCTAAAAATATGATTAGTGAATTTCAAAATTCAGGCAATAGGTGGTAATTTCAACAAGCCAGATATTATTAGGAAAAATCAATTTATCTCAAAATGCAAAGCAAAAAAATAGACAGAAATCATGAAGGAAAGGAAGAAACTTGAATACTCAGTTACATACAATACAAAAACCATCTTAGAGAAGGAAGAGATGGAGAGGAGGAAATAATTAAATAATAGAAGAGAGACCCATGTTTTGGGTTGAAAGGGGAGAGCGAGGGGGTCTCCTGAATCCCAGGGGAAATCAGTGAGAAAAGACTCAGACATCTGGTCATTTGGAAAAGTAAAGAAAACATTCTGGCATCTTCTGGATAGAGAGAAAAAGTTACCAAAGCAGGGAGGGAGGATAAACCTAGCTTCACTCTTCTTATCTGCAACACTAGAAACCAAAGGACAGTGGAATAATCCCTACAGACCACAGAAAACATTTTTAGATCTTTGGGGGACATTTTAACAATCACCTTGGCTATACAGTAGTGCACCATCTCTTCCTTAGAAACTCAAATTCCTGTAGTAACTGCTTGGGAAGATGTTAAGTCATATCTACCAAAACTAACACTAAAGAGTTTCCGTTAACATGTCAAGATTTCCACATCTGGTAAGACACTCAATAATGTAGAGTTAACACAGCTTTCATTACTCCTCCATCGAATTGGAAAAATTTCTATTTCCTTCTCTGGCCCCTGCACTATTTATCACATCTCCTGGTGCCCTTACTTACACATCAAAAGGGACCTGCCAAGGTGAGCTGGTTCTGTACCCATCGAGTTTTGAATGAAGCCTTGTGAAGGGATGAAGATGGACCTGGATGTAGTCAATTCTCAAGAGTGAACTCACTAGTTATCCATTCCTGGGATTCTAGAACCACTCACTTAACAGAGCTGGTGCATAGGAAATATGTTTGAGGAGAAATATTAATCTGCTTTCACATTATTTCTGGAGCTATTTCCTCTGCACAGCTGGTCTCAGCCATGGCTTCTTAACTTGGGGTCTACAGGTGACCAAAGAATGTGTACATGAACTTGAATGAGGAACATACACCCTTCTTTTCACTAACCTCTACCTGGAATTTAGCATTTCCTTTGAACATATAGCAATATTGGCAATGCCTGTGTCTTGTTGCCAATGGAAATTACAGATATTTTCATGTCATGTTAGAATTCTGCAGATATTTCAAAATATTGATTACACTCATCCATCACACTTTGAAATTACAAATCCCACCATAGAACACAGTATTTAATGCATAAATAAGGAGCACATTTATTCCTGTATCACAAACATGGTTTTTGATATTGTGATGACAGTATTATCAATATAATTGGTTTCTTTTGCAATCCTATGTATCTTTTTTTTTTATATGTTTAAAACCTTATTCAGAAAAGGATCCATGGATTCCACCAGATTGCCAAAGGCATCCATGACACATTAAGGTAAGAAGCCCTAAAAAGTATATTTTGCTGTATTCAAGGGCTTGCTATGTGCTCACAGTTTCTAGAGGTCCATCTTATTGGTACCTAATTATTATTCTGACTTGGTTGACCTCTAAGAGTATTTTGAACTTGGTTTAGTGTCATTTGGAATTCTTTTTTCAATGCAAATAGAAAAATAAAATAAAATAAATTTTTTTCTACTTAACACCAATAGATAGATAGATAGATAGATAGATAGATAGATAGATAGATAGATAGAGATACATTTGTTCTGAAAGAGAAGTGAACTGATTCTTAGGATTCTTAGGTCTTCTCTTTTCAGGGATTTGACTCTCTGCTCCCCAAGGGATAAATGAAAACACCCTGGATCACAAATCATTTCATAAGAGTCAGAACTAGACAAAAGGCATAAAATATGCACAATTTCAGCTTCTACTTGGGTCTGTTGAGAGCAGCAGCAAGCATTTACTGAACATTCACTATGTCCGAGCACATCCGCCTGGAGCTCTGCATCTATCAATCCTCACATGGTTAGGATAAAACAGATACTTTCAAGAAAGAGTTTTGTGTCTCAGAGGAGGAAACTGAAGCTTCTAGTCATTCAGCAACTTTCTCAGGTCCCTCAGCTAGTGTCAGGGATAGGATTTAAAAAGGAACTACCTGGCCGTCTGGGCTTCAGATTCTGAATTCTTAGAGAAACTGGGCATCTGTTAGAACAGTTTGGGAGCAAGATTCATGGACCCTAGACAATACCAGGAGGCCCTGGTAAAGTTGAAACAGGCATCTGCAGAAGGCCAGGGTCTGCTCTCCATGTAGTCATTGAAGGCGCTGACAACATGCCACCCCAAGACGATATTCTCTGCCTCCATGCAAGGCAGAGAGGTGTGCTTTGCCAAATTCAGAACCCTGGAAAGAAGTGAGACTGTGCAGGACGTTTTGTGTCGGAAGCTGGCCCTCCGTCAGGGGCTTATTGAAGATTCCTTCTGCCCTGGGCCTGGGTGAAATCACCCAGTGCCTCTCCCTTCTATGCATGGGAAATGTCCTACTGACTAGTTCTGTCATGGGGTGATTAGGAGTACTTAGATATTTTCCCCCTGCTTTTTTTTTCCCAAGTAGTTGAGCAGAGCAAACTTTTTAAAAATAATTTTTAAAAACCCATTATGAATATTTGTAAAGACCTCCAAAGACTTCCTTGACACCCAGCAGGGTCCTGGGTCCTAGACACATCTCATCACTGTGTTATTGGTTGTCTCTTAATCTATAATTATTAGAACTCTACTTCATGGAGAATTTTTGCCCAACAACTTGATATTATGTGATAGTAGAAGATGGAGACTCTCATCCATTTCATCAGCATGCAATTCAACATGCCTCCTGCTCACAAAGTCAACTACTTTCATTTGGAGTTATAAGCTATTCCACAGGGACCCTCAGATGTACATCAAGAAAGCCAGGGAGTCTTGCTTGCAAATAATTCCCAGGAAGCTATATTTGACCTGTCAAGAGCCCCAGGGAAGATAGGCTGTCACCTGCACACATGAAGGACTCACTCAGGTAATTAAGCAGTGCCAATGAAGCCATAAGCAACAATTTCCTTTGGCTAGCTTCATTAAGAGAGAACATTCCTACCTCTTTCTCCAGCCCTTTCAGCTTGGAGGAATCACAATCTGCCTCTCCAGCTCTCAGCACTCAGCCATCCACTACTACGTTTGTATATTCACTTACAGAGTATTTCTGTGGACTACTTGAAGCACCGTACACACAAACTCATTTAATTCTTGCACCAATACTATATTCCTTTTTTTAATCCTCATAATATCTCTTATTATTCTTCTCATTTCAGAAATGATGACACTGATATTTAGGCACCGTGTCACTTGCTCAAGGTCATATCACTCCTAAGTGGCAGAATCAGGGTTTGAACTCAGCTATGGGACTGTGTGGGATCAATCACCAAGCACTAATACTCTTTGCCCAAATGCTGACTATTGCCTAACCTTTTCCTTTAGTCATTGTGGGCATGACTTGGAATGTTTATTCTCCTTCTAATATTTTCATAGATGGACTATCCCTAACTGGACTTAAGTTGCTTGACAATTCAGGTTGCTTCCACCATTTTGAGGAGCTGTTAGGCCTTGGGAACCCCTCCCCATCTCAGCCTCTGTTACCACATCTGTGGAGTGGCAATGATAGTATTTACTGGCCACGCTCAAAGGGATGCTGTTAGAGCTAACTGAAGTGGTGCCTATGAAGATGGTGCCACCCACAGCACTCAGCATGGTGGCACGTGGTGGCAGATGCTGGTGCAGTCAGCAAATATTTATACACAATGGCCTAGAGATTAGAGCAGATAACAAGAGACATAGCTCTATTTTCCTGGGGGAAAGAGAAACAATGGGCATGTAACAAACATTAAAGATGTCAGGCTGAAGTTAAACCGAGTGGTAAGAGGACAGAGAGTGACGGAAATGCTACTGATGTCGGTGTTCTGGAAAGGTCCACTTATACTGCCACATGTGAGCAGAGACCTGAAAGACCTCCTGCTGACATGGAGGAAGAACACTGCCGACAGAAGAGACAGCAAATGCAAAGGCGCTGAGGTAGGAGTGGCCTTGCTGGGTTTGAGGATGAGCAAGGAGTTCCAAAGGTAGAACTCATAATTCATAAAATTATAAAGCTGCTCTGAAAAGAAAAAAAAAAGAAAACAGAAAAAAAATTCACATCACCATCACCACCACTGTCACCGCCAAATCCTTTACTCTAAAATTTTAAGTTTAATTATAACAATAAAGAAGCTAAAGTGAATGAATCATCACTAGTGCTATGTGAATGACTTGACTGATGTGATACCAAGCACGCAGGTAAAAAAGAAAACTAGTCTATTTCCTCCACATGATGCCAAGCACGAACTCTTCAGTAACATCTGGCTGATGGAGAACATTTGTTTTCCTTTTTTTTTTTCTATCAGAGTAATAGATTCTTATGGATAATGATTTTCTGGCAGGTGAAAGGAAGATATGAAAGATTCAAGGCCATGAAATAAGAAGAATCATTCAGTCTGTCCTACAGAGAAGTGACCCCATTTGGCATAGATCAGCAATGGCTCCATTCTTTTGTGGCTCAGAGTTCTTTTCAAGACAGTAAGAGGCCAAGTACTAAAAAAACTATTTTTTTTTTGAGGCAGGTACCACCCACATTTTTTCCAGGAAGGAAATGAATGAGTCTAAAATTCACATACTCAGAACTATGCAGTCCTGATTTGAGTCCCCATCGGTCAAGCTGCCCAATCCACTTTTCTTCCACTCACTGCTGTGTCTGCCCCGTGGTGGGACATTAATCTTATGTGGCAATCTCAAGGGGGAAACCCCAAAAATATTATCTCTAGGAAGAGTATAGTGTCTGTTGAGTCTAAGAGTACCCCAGTTTCTAGATAGCAGAACTGCTCCACGCTATAAAGAGGCATACAGGATGTAGGAAATGTGTGTAGGCTTCAGGAACACTGTCACCACCCCCGAACTGTTCACGAATCTGCCTGATGTGGCACCTTCTGACTCAAACCTCAGTTCCCACCTGAAGGAAGTGGGGCAGGACCGTGCTGTTCTCTCTAGATGACTAATCCACATTCCACCACCAATTTCCAAGATGTTTTTTAAAAGAAAAAAAAATGATGGCTCACCCTCCCATATGAATTTTCTTCTACATCTCAGTAACACCTGGCAGAGGACAGGGGATTGGGGGTTCAACAGGAGAGGTAAGAGCAGGCTCTACACTGGAAAGCAATCCACGTCTTCCTGTATGGTCATCAACATCATTGTCATCAGATAATAGATACCCAGTGCTTGAGTTGCCATGGAATGCTCTGGGTGACTCCCTTTTATAGATGAGGAAGTTGAGGCCTAGCCAACTTTTTTTTTTTTTGTACTGAGGATTGAACCCAGGGTGCTCAACCATGGAGCCACATCCCCAGCCCTTTTTATTTTGAGACGAGTTCTTGCTTAGGGCCTTGCAAAGTTGCTGAAGCTGGCTTTAAACTCCTGATCCTCCTGCCTCAGGCTCCCAGGCTGCTGGGATTTCAGGAGTGCACCACCATGCCCAGCCTAACCAACTTTTTAACTGCTTGTTTAGAAAAGTAGTAAAGCAATGTGAGTATTGCTCCTATTTCAGAAACAATTGCAGGCCGCACACACCTACTTTACACAAGCTATGTTTTTACATTTAGAATTGTGAAGTCTGCTGGCCCTGAAAGACTGAGTTCCTTCCTCAACAGAGACAGCAGTTGGCCTTTCCCAAAACATCAATGAAGATGAAGGAAGTAGCCTGGACCCAGGCCAATTCCTAAAATCCACAGGGGTAAGGTTACAAAATAGCTTACAGGGCCACTCCTTGGCTTAAAGCTACATTGACAGGGATTTGGCTTCACAAGAGTATGGGCTTATCCCTATTCTAAGTGAATGTGCACTTGAGGTCTCAGGACAGAATAGACACTCGTCTCAGTTCCCAGTCAAGGGACACACGAGGTAGTGCCTCTCAAACTTTAGTGTGCTTCAGTTCAACCAGGGAGTTTCTCATCAATGCTCTTCCGGGGGCCACCTCTAGAAAACTTGACAATAAAGTTTGTAGTTGGAATTCTGGTATGGCATCTTTGCAATGTACCTTGGAGATTCTGATGGACCTACTTAGGGAAGCAAAGTCCTAGGTCCATAGTAGTGAAAAGGGTCTGGGTCTATGTTTAGGGGAATCTATTTTCAACCAGTGTCAGGGTTCAAATGATGGCTTGAGGTCAAATATAATATCTCTTGATTAAGCAAACTTCCTTAAAAGTTAGAATCTTCTTTTTCTTACTGAGCATTTGTTCTATGTGACTTGTAGTTGTTAAAAATATAAACCTCCATGCACGATGATATTATTCTGAAACTGGGTTGAAATGACTGTGGATCAAAAAACTTTAAAAAAATTATATATATTATAATTATCTAGAGATGATTTAAAGTAGGTTCTATGCAAGTATTAAGTGACTTGAGCATTTGTGGGATTTGGAATTGCAGCAGGTCCTGGAACTGGGCCTGAATACTGGGGGATGACTGTATAATTGCACTATACATATTGCACACACATATATATATATGTATGCATTTATTATATTGTATGGGTATTATATATACACACATGTATATTATAATATTCAAATGCATATTGGTAAATAGGACTATAATAAAATATTAAACGCTAGTGAGATCATGGTACTCAGCGAACCCAGACTCTGGCTTAGTTATGCTTTGTCACCTCACACAGGACCCCAAATAAACTCAAGGTATAACTACAGTGAGCAGGATCCAGTATTCTTCAGAATTCTACCATCTTCACAATGCGCCCAAGTCTGTGCTGAACAGAGCCCGGGATCCTCCACGGCCGTCCCCAGTTGCAGGGCTGTCATCTCTTCACAGCTCACCACCAGCCCACATCTCCCGAGGCTCCTGAAGGGGCCTCTCTTGTCCAGCACATCTGTGCAACTCAAGCAGCAAGGAAATAGCTTGTGTTGGTGCTTTCAGAAAACTTTTTCTTTCCAGACTTAAAGGAGAGATGAAGTCTGCACTGCCCTGAAGGATCTGACCAGAATAGGCCTAGGAAACCTGATTTTTCCTTGATTTACAGAGTCAAAGGCTATCATGCATCACCTCCAGCCTCTGTGCCTGCATCTAGCCATAGCAAGGCAGGTATGATGAGCTCCCCTTATAAGGCATCAAGAGCCAGATGCCTCTGTGGTGGGAAGAGTAGGCAAAGGTGCTGGGCCACAGTTTTGGTGGGAGTGGAGGTAACATTTAGTTCCTCTCTGGTTCAGTGAAATCACATCTACAGAACATTTATAAAACCAGCCAGATGTTATGGAAGGAAAATAAAAGACATCAAGAACAAAGGCAGGATCACAGCATAGCGGATGCACTCCCAACTGGTCTAGATGAGAGGTTCCCACACCTCACTCCTCTTAGAATGCCCTGAGGAGCTGGTGAAAACAGATGCCTAATCCCCAGGCTCAACCACGCTCCACCTCCCTTTCATCAGAATCAGAGTTTGGATTCGCTGCTGTCCTAGGAAGTCAGTTTCAACAATGTGGTCTTTGAAAAGCCAGACCGAGTACGAAATTGTCCAAAGTTGCCCAGAGAGGTCTGGATATTGAATGGGCCTTTCTGGCTCATTGGTCCATCCTCTGGCAATTTTAGGGTCATCTTAAGAATCTTGTTTGACTTGGGATATAGAAACATTCATTTCTGTTTTTGTTTTTTCTTTATGTGAAGTAGACTCGGTAACAACAAATTCTATTCCAAAGAAAAGACCTGTGGAACAACAACAACAACAAAAATCACCAAATCGTCCATAAGTGGTTTGGAGAGTGGTCCTTGAGGTCCTGTTTAGGATTGCCTACAGACCTGCTAACAGTGCCTCACAGAGGCAGCATAGGATCTGCGCTGGAAACTTTTTTATGCATTATTCTAAAAAAAATTTCTGATGAACAACAAATACTAAGTACATATATCACACAATTCACAATTTTAACCATTTAAAAATCACACAATTCAGTGGCATTTCAGTTCACTTACAATATTATAAAACCATCATCTCTCTTTAATTATAGAAGATTTTCACCACTCCCAAGAGAAACCCATCAAGTCAAATCCCTCCACCTCCTCCTTCCAACTCCTAACGACCACTCACCTGCTGGCTCTCTCTACCGATTTGACTACCTTGGATATTACCTACAAATTGAATCATATGCTATTTGACTTTTTGTGTCTAGCTCAGCAATCCCACAAGGAATATACTCCAAATAATTATAAACGGGAATTCATACAAAAACTTGACCATGAATTTTCAAAGTGTCATTATTGACCATAACCGAAAGCGGAAAAAAAATCCAATATCCATCAACTGATGGATTGAAAACAAAATGCGGCATACACATAGAATGGAAATTTACTGATCTATCAGAAGAATGAAGCCTGGGTTTATGCTATCACATGGATGAACATTTTAAAAAATATGCTAAATGAAAGAAATCAGTCACAAAAGTCCACATTGTACGATTCCACTCATAGGATCTTTGTTATACATTTTTACATTGGGTCCCATAATCCAAGATGTTTTTCCAATGCTGAAGTTTTCTAGAACAACCAACCATTTTAGATTGTGTCTCAGGCCATCCTGGTATTTTCATCAGTATAAAAAACTTGGATCTTCTACTACTCAGTTGTACAGGGCAGGGGACTAGTGGGAGTTTAAAATTTAAAGTCAAATCACATTTGGGTGGTTAATATGTGACTAAAATAGAAGATAACTTTTCTTGGGTCCAAGGTGACTAATACTAGTCCAAGTCAGGGAAGCAGTGGAAGAATCATACCACAAATCACTACAATATATTTTTTTCTTTAGCCAAGAGGTCACAGTTTTATTTTGTACTACCATAGCTAACAGGACATTTAGTTGTTTTGTTGTGCAAATATTTGGAAGCTAAATGTATCTAATTTGGTTTCATGCAAAGAGACAAATGAAAACTCGGTTTAATCTTCCTCCACACATGTTACTGTGATTAGTCTTCAACTGACAGAGAATTGGCAGTTTCAAAATTCCCATATTAAGATGCTAATGAGCAACAACATTTAGAAATCAGTGTCTCCACAGATCTCAGCTTTTCCTTTTTCTATTTAAACCTCATTTGGCTCCATTCTAATAACTGGGTTTAGCTAAGAAGCACTGGTCCCCTGGATGTGGAAAGGGGCTCTTAGCTTACCGCGTCCATCAGGCCCTTCACCGTGGGAGATTTCAGCATCAAAGCATCAAACACGTCATCTGTCTCCTTCCTCACATACAAGAGCACTGAAAGAGAAGGGACAAGGGCTGTGTGACCGAAGGGGGCCCAGAGGTCTGCTTTCTGTCATATAGGCAAATCTCAGGCAGTCATCACCTGCTAAGCATGGACCCCAGACCAGATGATATAGAAGGGACACTAAGACATCTACATAGATGCCCTGTGGATAGGAACTTCTAAGGAGTGATTCAATGACATAAATGGACACCCTGGTAACACCTACCAGGCTGTCAGTTGCTTTGACACATATGAATTTCTCAGGATGGATATGTAATCGTTTTATGACTTCTTTCCTGCAAATTTCTTCTTCTATTTGCTGACTTGTTCATTCAACAAATATTACTGAACAACCACTAGGCCCTGTGCGCTAGAAGCTGAGGGTATAACAAACAGTTAAGTTCCAGTCACAGCCCTTAGGGAGTTCAGGAGCCACTTGGAGAGGCAGAGAAATAAGCTAGGCAGAGTCTAGAGTGCTCTACAGGCTGAACTTGCCAGGGTGAGGGTGGGGTCAAGCTCAGAAAAGGTGACCTTGAAGGAGAGATCTGAGTCATAAAGATTATAAGGGCTTGCAAGTAACAAGGTGAAGAGGGTGGGGACAGCAGATTCCAGACAGGCACAGGTCCTGGGTCAGTGGAGGAAGGGGCTCAGGATATGGAGTGGCACTGATCTGGGTTTAAGCAGATCACATACCCACCTTGAGGAACTCAGAGGTGAATGCATGTGTCAAAGCATCTTACAGCCTGGTAGGTATCACCAGGTGTCTGTTTATGTCAGTGAGTCATTCCTTAGAAGTCCCTAGCTGCAGGGCATGTATGTATGTCTCCGTCACCCTTGCATATCATCTGGGCCAGGGGTTTAAGATATCGGCCTGGTCATATAACCTGTCTGAGCCTAGATTTTCTCTATAAGACAGGGACAAGAGGACTGCATATGGTCGCCATAAGGGGGTCGGTGAAATAAGGTCCACTTGGCATATTTACTATGGTGCTAGTATAGGGCAAGTACCTAGTTTTCAACCTAGAAAAGCTATTAGGAAGCAGTTGTGCTCTCAGTGAAGTAGAATGCAGCCTTTTATACTCATTTCTCTTTAAAATAAGAGAATAAGAGATTGCCAATGGAGTTCAGAGTGGGTAATATATTCCCATGTCCTACTGACATGACAGCTGCTGGCTGCTGTTTCTCTTGCTCATCCTTGTCCTCTCTGACTATTCCTTTCCTAATAGCAATTGTGATGGAGCTCAGTTCCCAGAAGAAACTGGCAACTGCCATTCAGATGCAACTGTGCCTCTGCAACCCCGGTGGGCTGACTGCCCTTTCTGTTTCCCTCCTCCTGGTGTCATGACTTCTGATTCATCAGCGGGAAGAAGGAGGGTCAAAACCAAAGCCCCATGCACCTGGCCACTCTAGGAAAAAATGCCCAGGTCATAAAACCCCACTGAGCCTAGGTCCCAACTACAATTGAAAACCAACTGAGCTACAATTGCCATCTGCCAGAAGAATGAAGTTGGAGGTAGAAAGTGAAATCAGCTCTTATCCAAACTCCCACTTCTCCTCCCCCACCTCCCCCATTCCCAAGGACTTCATCCAAGCTACTGCTTTCCAAAGGTCAATTCAACATGGGTACATGGGGGCTCTGCCTGAATTGTCTTTCTGTAACAGAGAATGCTCAGTAGTTGTGACAAAGGAAGGGAGCGAGGGAGGGAGAAAGGGAAGAAAAGAGGAAAAAGTGAGTTTAAGTATTACAGAATTTCTTCTCTTTATCAAATATAAAGTATCTATTAAATAGAGTGAACATGCCTCTAAAGATTAGCAAAATCAGTCCTTTGGAAGGAATATCTTATAGCCTCCATTTCAGCTAAGATGACCTAGTGATCTAAGGGTTATTACAGAGGATTCCATGTTAGCAGTTTACAGAAAAAATAATTAGTACATAACACTCCAATTACATCTCAGTAAGAAAAATTAAAAGGGGAGGGGAAACATGGCTGGCTGTTACAGATTAAAAAAAAAATATTACGTCTTCCCAAAGCTCTCAACAGAAAAAGAAAAATAATAATAAAAAAAAAGAAAAGAAAAAAGGAATTTCCAGCAGGCTGACCTTGAGAAAACCCCAAACCACATTCTATAAAAAAGAGCACTGCTGCCACTGTATTTACAAATTGCTTCTTTTCAAATTATTATCTTTGAAATTAAGAGGGCTGCCGAGCTTGCTTCAGGAATGGCTGCATGTGCTCAAGGTGTTCAGGAGCCACTGAAGAACCTCAAGCAGGGCAGGGCAGTCCCATCCTCTCCTGCTGGGTTGTTGATGGGCACACCTGGGCATGCAGGGCTCACAGCACGCCCTGATGGCTTGCCCAGGGAGTCAGCTTTCCTGAGCTCCTGTCTGTGGCAGAGCAGTCATAAGTGTAATGATCGCTCTGCCAAGGGCAGCAAGAGTCTCCCAGATGTTGTACAGCTGAAGGCACACAGCCACGGGGGACAGCCCCCTAGTGACTCCGACCAGACCCCCTGACAGGTGGCTACAAAGCCAAACAAGCAATAATAATGGCTTTGGAGATAATTGCGATCATTCCCTCTCTTGGGGAACTTCTGACAAATAAACAATAGAAACCATCAGTGACCCTAATTCCCTGAGCCTGTCAAACTTCGGCTCAGAGCGGAAGCTCCAAGCCTGGGGCTTTTTGCTGGTAGGATACGGCGCCCTCATGTGTCTCTATGTTTCAAAGCCACAGCTTTCCTTTTAATGACAACCCAGTACAAGTTCTAGTGGAAATTTTCGTGTGGGATTCACAATATCTGAAAAATCATCTTTAGCCACCAAGCACCAACTCTGGAAGTAAGCTACGATGACGTAAGCCTCTGGATTCTTGTTTTCCACAGAACTCTGCTCCAATTCTAGAACAGAAAAGACATCTAGGAATGGAGTTCAAAAATATAGATACTTGAATACCGAACATGGGAAGCCTGTAGAGTCAGAAAATCTTTTAAAGATTTAAATGTGGCCTGTAGTCTCCTTCCATTCTGAAATTCTAATTGCCAATTCACAATTATGATAATATAACTTATCAGGATAAATGCCTAATAATCATTTATAATAGTAAACATGGAATGCTTGCCACGTGCCAAGCCCTTGAATAGAGAACCCTACATCCATTAACCTATCAGTCCTCACAACAGCTCTCTGGGTATCTTCTTTCATCATTGTCACTTAACAGATGAGCACTCTGGGGAACAAGAGAGTAAAGGACGTGTCCAAGGTCATACAACTCCAAGGAGCAGTCTACTAAGGACCTCTCTTGACCATCCCTCAAATTCCACTACAATAAATAGGAAAAAAAAATTTTCTCAAAAGCAAAACAAAGCCATGCTTATATTTGACATGGTGCAGAGCCTTAAAGGTCCTGTAAATTCTAAGTTTAAACTCTCTGGAAGCCCTCAGAGTTGGCTGCAGCAGGACAGAGGCGAGATGGCTGTTCCACCCCCGTCCCTCTCACTCTGAGGAAGGACAACTGTGTGCAGCCCTGAGACGCTGGGCAAGACATTGACTCTCATGCTTGTTTCTTTCCTTCTTGATGAAGTGGAGTCAGAGACCCTTGTCCATGAGAAAATGAGTAAGTTGTGACATCATGGAAAACAGAGGTCTCTTTATTTGTGTGAGATTAATCATTCTTTGCATTCATTATGAACAGTCCTCAGGTTCTGTTTCTTTTGGTTATTTTTTTTTTTTTTTCCCCAGGGCTGGGAATGGAACCCAGGAATGGAACTCACACACGACGCTAGGCAAGCCCTCTACTCCTGAGTCACACCCTGGGCCCAGTAACTGCTTCTTATGAGGTATTTTTGTCACATACCCAGCAAGAGTTTCTTTTTAACCTGGTATCTGACTGCTGGATGAGTCAGTGCATTTGCTACCATTCTCCCAAGACAAAGGAAAGAATCAGTGCCCAGAAAGAATAAGCCTGACTCAAGATGTTTAAAAGGGCACAGTGTAATGCAAAGGAGAAGACCGTGAGCTTTCTGTGTAAATAAAAACTCAGGAGGGTTGGCCCTGAGCCACAGGCCAGGGCCGCAAGCTCTTCTTGGTGAAGTGCCCCACGCCTCATGCTGGGAGGGCTGGTCAAGGGACCCAGGTAAGTGGCAGGCCCCAAATGGAGAGATACCTCGCTTTATCCCTTCTTCTTTCATCTGCTTTGAAGGTGCTGGACCAAACTCCTCTTCCATGGGCCTGAACATTCGTTTAACAAGGACACTGCTGAGGAGAAAAGGAGCAGAAATTGTTATGGGCAGCAGACAAGGTGTCAAAACACAAGTTCCTGTAAGTGGCAGTCCCTCTCCTTTTCCCTTGTTTACACCACCCCTACTTCTCCACAGCCAGAGCCACTCACCAGCCTCCCTCCTGCCCTTGCAGGTCCCAACTCATCCCTGTTGGGAGCAGGAACATACTCTGCCATCTTTGAGGCGTGGACCTAAGACCTGCTCTACATATTGCTGATTATGAATCCACCAAGGGGAGAGTTCTGGGTTTTGCCCGCTCTAGACTTCAACTGCTGTCCTCTTCCTGCTGAGAAGATCAGGGCTGGGGGAAGCCAGAGGGAGCCCTGGAGGGGAGCAGAAGCTTGCAGTGTGATCCCCAAGTCAGCCCTCTCCCATCCAGTTGTGGCCTCCTCTTCTCCTTCTGCCGCATCTTGCCAGCCCCTTAAATGCTCTTTTTTTTTTTGAGACAGGGTTTCCCTAGGTTGCCAGGCTGCTCTCTAACTTGTGATTCTCCTGCCTCAGCTTCTTGAGTAGCTGAGATTAACCTCTCTGTAAAGGCCACAGCCTGCTTGGCTGGGACTTAGCTGTAAACTGTGCTGATGCCTAATGTCATCCCCCTCTCCCCTTCTCCTGGTCAGAGGAGATGAGGTTGCAGTAGTGGGACCCAGATGTCCTGTCCTGTCCTTCCTTCCTTCTCCAGGGAGGTTCCAGTCCCCATTCCTGGAAGCCCATAGAGATGAGGCCCTGCATGACCTCAGCTGGGTCAGTACTGATGGTTCTGTATTTCCTTCCAATGTCCCTGTAAGGAAGGGGAGGGCTGTTTAAGAGGAACAGAAATTAGAAGTCACTGATATTGTGAAAATGCTCTTAAGTGGAATCTTACTATTCTTTAAGCTCTCAAAGGAGAAGACTGCAACATTTTCAAAATTTTTATTCTCTGGGGATTCCTAGACCCATGAAGCAATGCCAGGCAGACAGTTCAGCAGAACTATTAAGACAGGAACTCTGGGGCTAGACTACCTTGATTTAAACCCTACTTTATAATTTACTAGCATGGAATCTTGGACAAGTTTCTCAACTTCCCTGGGCCTCTGTCTCCTTGACTTTAAAAAGAGACACTGACATAGAAATGACAATATTTAAGGTGATAGAAATGCTAATGACCCCAAGTTGATCATTATAGATGGTAAACATGTACTCACTCATATCCATCGTCTATGAGTGAGTACAAATATTATACGTCAATCTAAAAATAAATGTCAGAAATCAGTTAGTTAATTAAATTTTAAAAGGAGGCTGTTGAGAGAATGGAGTGAACTCACATCCGAAGCACACTCACAAGAGGTTCCCTGATCCATTGAAAACACCTCTGAAGAGTTCAAGGAAGATGGTGATGATAAAGTTGGAGACATTGAGCAAAAGAGAGATGGAGAAAATGAAATAAAACAGACAATTTGAAAGAGGTCAGAATTTCTGCTCACCATCACAGCAAATAGTCCAAACCACCACTTGGGTCCACTCTAAGGTAATGTTCCCTGCATGGAAGGCTGACATTATATGGTCCCAAGCTTCCAGTTAATGCAAGATCCTGCAACTCCATGCTGGCATTATTGTCACCAGGAAGTTCTTTGTCAATCCTCGAGTGGAGTTAATGGTAGGGTCCAGAGGTAGAAAGAGCACACGGTATGGAACTAGGAATCATCCAGAAAGTATTTCTATAAATTATAATAGCTTAAGCCAATGAGGCTTTAATTTGTCTTCTCATATTCTAGCTGGTCCAAAGGGTAGATCAATCAATCAAACTCCTTGGTAAGACTTCAGCTTTTACAAAGCTTCATCTCCTCCATCACTTAAGTCTCAGCAACATTCTGAGCCAAACAGGGCAAGGACCAGTTTTATCCCATCTCAGTGATGACAGAAGTTTCAGTGGGTTAAGGGTCCTAAGCAGGGCAGTAAGTGAACCAGGATGTTCAAAGAGCCTACCTCTGACCTCTGAAGGAACAGTCTTACCATAAAGTTACTCAATAAATCCGAGATGATGAGTAAGGTATAAGAAATAATATTGAGACAGTCTTCTTTTATTCCCTAGTATGTCAGAAAATGAAAACAGCCAGAGGAAAAATCTAAACCTCAAGTCCCAGCTGAAGGTTTCCGTAAGCTTGTAAGACACTGTTCCCTCTGTCTTCCCCTCACTATTGTGTCCTAAAAGCAGGTTATGTTACTCTGTCATGTCTTGGAACTAGAGTGACCATGACCTCAGGACTGAAAGATTGAAAATCCATTCACACAGCAGCCAGTGGCCATTAGGCTAATAATAGGAAAATGGCCTGAAATATCACCAGACACTGTTTCACGCTGTGTGAAGGTTCCTGAGCTAATGCTCTCTCTCCTTTTTTCTCCCAAGCAAGATTTATTTATATTTTCCCAATTCTGTTGACTTTCAATAGCACCCCATTCTGAGCCATGACTGACTTTGCCATTAAAATAGCACCTTGGATAAACCACATTTCTCTTGGGAGTTCAAATATGCTCTTCCACACTTTCTAATCTATAAACCCAGTAGGGGTCAATAAGTTTCATGTGCTCTGAATTCAACTGTTCCACTTGTTTTCAAAGCAAGGCCAGAAAAGAAGGGCAGGTGTGACTGGCCTGTTGGCCGGATGAAAAGAGCACGCATTTCAGGTCTCCTGATGTGCAGGGAAATTACAGTGAATTATACCACAGAAAGCCTCAAGGACAAGGAAAAGGTGATTTCTCCAACATCAATCTCCATCCACTGGCACTATAAGGTGGTCAATATATAGAGTGGCCCAGGGCCAGCAGCACATTCAGCCACTTGCTTATAGGGTCCATCTCAGTGAAAGCAAGCCCCTGAGGTCGAAACAGAGGAGTGTTACATTTCATCAGAAAATACTGGGAAGATGTCTGGTCTGAAGCAAGAGTCTCTGGACACACCCAGGAGAGATAATGTTGTGTTCTACCCACCAGGCTGAACTGCCCTAGGTATTGGGTGCCCAGTGAGGAGATGTCAAACTGAAGTACAGAAAAGAGTGGCAATCATCATGGGGACATAGTTTGTTCATTTCGTAACTCTGCTTATGGCCCATATATGTTATTTATGGTGAATACCCTAAATAAATGGAGTCCCCTTTCTACATTAGTGTCAGAAATTAGAGCTCATCTTATATTCAAGTCCTCACAAAGTCTTTTACATTATGGAGTATAATTATTTTTTAGTTGTAGATGGACACAATATCTTCATTTTTATTTATTTATTTTTATGTGATGCTGAGGATCAAACACAGTGCCTCACACGTGCGAGGCAAGCCCTCTATCACTGAGCCATAATCCCAGCTCATGGAGTATAATCTTGATTAATTTATTTTCAACAGATTATTCTTTGGGGGAGTCAACTAAAAATTAATGTTAATTTGAGGTGTGTACAGAATTCACTTGACAAAATTAATTTAAAAAAAAAAGAAAGAAAAGAAAACATAGGGTTAGGAGCTACTATGGCAATAATGAACTAAAAAAAAAATGGAAGTTACAAATGATTAGGTCAGTAGACTCCAGAGAGATCATTTTAAAAGGTAGTACAGATTTTTTTTTCTGACTAAAATGTTATAGGTTGAGGCAGAGCAATGTTCCATCCAAGAATAACTTGAAAAACTGTCTATATAAATTTTAAAAAATCTTAGTGAACGTACTAGACAGTTGCCCTTAAGACAGCCAGAATTTGAGTCGAGAACTCAGAGAAGATAGCCACAGAGAGGTGAGCTCAGGAGAATCAGCGACCGCTTCCTTCTTAAAGCATCTGTTGGTTCTAGGTTGGGATAAAGATCATGGCACTCATTTCCATGATTACTGATAAGCCAAACTGAAGGGCAAAGAAACTTGCATAGCTTTTGACAATTTTGTGGTGCTAGATAAACGAAGTTTGGGATTGCAAAGTTATCTAGGACTTACGTTCAAATTTCTAGAGAGCAAGGAGGCAGAAAAAATTGAACCAGATACTCTGTCATCTTATTGAGGCATGTACCACATTAAGCAACACAGGACAACAGACCAAGGAGTTAAGCAGAGAGCCCTTGAAAAGCATAAAGAAGTTAAGGACTTGGCCTAAGAATCACCCCTGATGGAGGTTGTGCACATGTTACTAAAGATGGTACCTGCTCAGGGCCAGGTGATACATATGGCAGCCTCAAATCTGGTCCCCACTGCCATGTAAACTCATGGGGACTCTTCACAATTTTCATTCCATACTTCAAGGGATGAACCAAGGTTGTGCTTTTATGCAAGCCAGAAAGATATCTCAATGAGGGCCTGTCTCTTGATGCCTCCTTTGCAGCCACAGATCAAGAATTAAGAGGGTTAGGCAATAAGGCACAATAGTTAAAAGCAGGTAATGGGAAGTGCAGGTAGATATTCCTTCAATTACTGCTTCTATCATTTCCTAGCCAGGTTTAGGCAAGTTTTTTAGCAAGTTTCCTAATCTCCTGAAGCCTCAATTTTCTCATAATCAAATGGAGATAATAGGAAATCTGGGAGAATTGAATGCATATTGCATATAAGGCACCTAGTTCTGTGTCTAGCCAAGGTATCCAGTGAACATTAATATTACTTTTACAAATAACAATAGCCAACTATCTACTATGTATTAACTCTGAGGCTCCAATGCTGCCCATATTACTCAATCAAATGTGGGTTAGAAGATGTGTAAGAGTATGAGACTTGGGTCTCAGGATTCATAATTACATAAGGTTAGTTCTTACAGAGAAGCAGAACCAATGGAGTTACAAGCAGGTCAATAGCCATCTAAATATAGTCAGCTTGTAAAGCGCAATTTGGGATAAGAGAGATTTACAACTGAGATCTGCTCATCAAGGAGCACTCAGGATCTCAGACTTCTCACTCTGACACTAACTTTTCTCCGGAGTTTTAAATTTTATTTTATTTTACTTTATTCATAATACTAAGTGCAATGTTAATGCTAGATGAAATGTTAGAGATTGTTCTATACAAAATCTACAAGTGCAAAACTGAGAAAATCAAAGTACAGGGATCAAGGAGCTGGCCCAAGACTTCACACTGGCAAATGGCAGTCAGGAGAAGAACTCAGGCTTCCTAAGCCCACTCAATATTCTTTCTGTGCCGCCACATGGTCTGTTGTAAGATATGTGAATAACAGATTAAAATTGATAGTGCTAATCATTTCTGTTCATTCAGCCACTGGAAATGTATTATTTATGTGCCAAGATACAAAGAACAATCTAGTAAGTACTTAGAAAATTTAGAACTCCAAACTTGGAGGTAAATCATAGACAAGGTTCTACCCCAAGTTTGGGGAATAATCTTACTCCTTTGAGACTCTTTGCCTTTGGAAAGGAAGGTGGCAAACATTTTTCTGTCAAAGGCTGGACAATAAATATTTAGGCATCACAGCCCATATGACCTCTGTTGTAATTATTGATCCTGTTGTTATAGAACCAAATCAGTCACAAACAGTACATAAAGGAATCTACATGTTTGGGTCCCAGTAAGACTTTGTTTGTGGACACTGGGATTTCATAAATTTTATAAGTCATACAATATTATTCTTCTTTTGAAATTCTTCTTAATTGTTGAAAAATGTAAAAGCCATTGTTAGTTTGCAAACGGTTCAAAAACAGATGGTAGGCATGAGGTAGGTGGTCTTCAGACCATCATATGCCAACCTCTGCTCTAGGAATGAGCCCAGCAACATCTGCTCCATTTACTTTACCAGCTGTGAAATGTTTTACCAGTGAATATATTCATTTCCTAGAAATAGGAAGCACAGGTTTGACTGTGGTTTGGATGGGAAAAATATCTAGAAATTTTAGTTACGCATATCTAATGCAAACTAAAAGCATAATATAGATATTGAAAAAGAATGGAGTTCTATATTGCTTTAAGAGAAAAAAAACACAATTAAGTCATAAGAAGTTATACCAATATAATCTGAATTCATATGTTTCTAACACATGTTTTTCTCCGAAGGCCAATTTTAAGGAGACTCTTGACAAATAGACTTGTAACAAATCTCCAGTAGTACCCCTGGAGGGAAATTGGGATGTTGAGGGGTATATTTTAAAGGAATATAAAGAACAGCTGCAGAGAGGGAAGGGATATTTGGATGTTGAGGGAGAATGTGACTTAGTCCAGAGGGCAGGATTTGAGAGATGATGGGTTGAAATCAAGAGCAGGTAGATATCAGCTTGACAGACAATACATCTTGCTAAGAGCTGGACTGGTATAACAGTAATGACACTCCCTCCTCACAAAACACACACACACACACACACACACACACACACACACACACACTGAGCTCTCCGTCATGGGCAACATTCAGGCAGAAGCTGGCTGACCATCTCTCAAAGATACAGTATAAATGTTACCATTGCCTAGAAGAAGCTCTCAGCTCAATAGCTTTGAAGGGTCTTTCTTGGCTCTAGACTTCGAAGTTTACAAAATGAGTTAAGAATAGAAAGAACTTTGAAGATCTGACTGCCCCTTAAATTCTGCAGTACCAGGTTTTGGTGAGCATGTGTTCTTTGCAAAGATGGATAACATCCCTATCACTGTTATACAGAGATATGGTGTGGAAAACATTGGCAGCCTTAGTGACAACCTCTAATCTAATCTTAGAGGACAGCAAGCAGGTTCTCAGCCTTTCCAAGTCCCATGGAAAACAGCTAAGTGGGCCCTTCAAGAGATATGTGTGATCCAGGGATACTGGAAGTAAGGCAGTCTCCTTTGGCTCTTGCCTCAGGCTTACATTGATCTTGTGTTGGGACCAGCAATGGGCAGCGAGGGCCATCCCCCTCCCTCCCAGATTGTCTCCTAAGTGCTGAGCTGAGTGGAAGGTCCCACTTCCTGCTCAGTGCCACATCTACTGACATGAACTGACTCAGGGTGTTTAGGTGAAATAACCAAGTGTCTTACCCTTCTCGCTCATCATCCGTGTTGTAATACACCTGTGGAACAAAACAATAGGCTTACTGTAGGTCAGAGACTGCAAATGGAAATAAAGCATGCGACACACAGACTTTGCCAACTGTCTCTTAAAAAGACAAAACACAAATGTGTTTAATGATGCTCTGACTGTGTTTCTAAGGAAATGCAAATTTTTAACCGCCTCATATTCTCCTTGGGGTTAATTCTTAGATTTTCATGAAATAAAATAGGAAATCTGATTATTTCTAGCTGAAGTCAATCGGATCAGATTACTTTGGCCCTAAGCCAAATCTTGCTCTTGACATCAAGAAGATATGTTGGCAGGATCTAAATCCATTGTTTAGAAAAGCTGTGGCTTGCAGGGTGGCTCAGAGAGCAGGGCTTATGAGTAACCAATCCCATCTGGTCTACAAGCAAGCAGCCTCCACGCACTGTATTACTGGGGAGGGGGTGAGCAAGAGTGCCCCATGGCAGATCAACAGTAACCCCATGCCTTTCAACTACTGTGGCCCTAAAAGAGCCTGGGTTACCCTCACATCCCACAGCCACACAAATTTAGAAGTAGCATTCAGGCTGGTGAATGTCTCATGACTCAGAGCCATTCATAGCCACAAGGAATCTCTCTGAAAACAAACCTTATTAGATGATCAGTGAATGGCCAACAGAATCAGAATTTTTTAAAAAAAATGTAAAGCATCCTTATTATTTGGTGGAAGATGGGAGAAGTTCAGAGGGAATCTGCTATGTATGTGTATCCTCCTCACCCAATTATTTCTAAAAATTAATTTGGGCCCTTTTGTGAGCTTTATGTGTGTGTTTCAGGGCCAGTTGTGTTTGGGTGGAAAAATGATACCCAAATCTGCATCAAACAGTCACATATTCACTTCTAAAGATGTCTCCAATTCTAAGACCTTAGTCATTGTCCCTGCCTGGCATGGGTCTGGACAGACAACTTCCCCGCAGATGTTCTCAAAGGCTACTGGCAGCTCGTGGGATGCTGCCAAGCACAGGCCTGGTTGTATAACAACCCTCTTACCTGGTGTGACTCTCCGGAATGAGTCATTCTAGTTACTAGCTCAGATTTCTATGGGAAATTTTTCCTCTGAAACTTTTTTTGGGGGGTGTGTGGCTATTGTTGTAATGTATACCTTATTTCTTCTTCTTAAGCAGAAAAGAGTAAGTTTTTTCCACTCCAAGGTTCAGTGTGGCATCCAGAGCCCCTGTCACTGTGATGGACCAGAAACAGGCTGTCCATGAGTGAGGGAACCTGGACCACGCTACTGACCACATACCCAGATTGTTTCACGGAAGTTCCTCAGGGGGACTTAGGTTTTATCGGCTTCTGCAAATGTGGCATCATGCACCCGCCTGCCTGGCTCCCTGGCAAGGTAAGTCTGCTCAGCAGAGATGTGGTTGCTGTTCCAACATGGAAGAGCATTCTCCTAAGGGTTTCCCTGCCCTCCTGAGCAGCCCCTCCTTGACCCTTCCTGTCACTGTCCATTCACTTCCTCTCACTTAACAATCACTTAACAATCCACCGTTTCTTCCCTGTTGGTCATTGGGCCCCTTGCACTCACTTTTTTTTTGGTACTGGGAGTTGAACCACTGAGCCACATCCTCAGCCCTTTTATATTTATATTTTAGAGACAGGGTCTCACTAAGTTGCTTAGGGCCTTGCTAAGTTGCTGAGGTTGGCTTTGAACTCACAATCCTCCTGCCTCAGCCTCCCAAGCTGCTGGGATTTCAGCATGTGCCACCACGCCCAGCATAATCACAATTTTTTGAGCATGTTTTTCAAACCTTAAAGTGCCTAAAAGATACATGGAGACATATTATTGTGAATTCCTAGAACTCATGTGGAGATTAGAACTCTGAATTCAAATCTGAATCCTTACCAAAACTACTGTGAGCTGGGGTGAGATTGTGGACAAACCATGATTCAAGAGACCCTTCCTGGCTTGGCCAAGGAACAGCAAGGTGGCACCTGCATATGTGTATGTGTTGGGGGGGGGGCATGACCTGCCATGTCACGTGGCCCTCCCACCAATAGATTCTTCAAACTATGGCTAAAATTGCTCTTGATCCTGCCCACCATCCTGCACACATAAGGATCCTCTCCTTTTTTCCTTTTTCCACTAATGACCTTTTATTACCTGTGGAGAAGCCCAAAAAAACACAGCAAGAAGACTCTCAATCTTGGACTTCCCAGCTTCCAGAAATATGAGCCAATAAATTTATGTTTATTAAAGGGCAGGGAGGAAAGGGTGCTCCTTAGGTTGAGGAAGGCTGTAAAGTGCACATTATCCAAAAGAGGATGCCTCCAAGTGCCAAGGTCTCCCCCAAGCTCCCCTAATGACTTGTCTATTAAAGGCATTCCCGACATGAGCAGCAGAGATCATGGGGCTTTGATATGAGGTATGAGACTAAAGGCATCCATGGTGCCTATGTAGTGGATTCATTCCCTGGTGTCAACCAGTTTTTAATAACCACCTGAAGAATCTTCCAATCCAAATGTGAGTCAATGAGTTAATGGGGGAACAGGAGACATATGGACTGACCATCACCAAACCATATTCCTGGCAGGTATTCTTGGGTGAATAGGAACTGCTGTGGGGAGCCCTCAAAATGGCTTGGCACTCACTGACTGTGAGAGCCACAGGGCAGTTGACCCTACTGTGCCCAGAGCTGCAATGAGGCTGATTTTAGCAAGACCCACACCTGCAGCGGTCACTGAGCTGCACACGGCTGCCTGCTTCCCTTCTCCTCTGGTAAACCTGTCTCTCTTCCACCCTGCGACACCAGCTCTTGCTCTGCATGTCCAAGTGTGCCAACCCCAACCCCATCCTCACTTCTAGGCCAGAGCACTGTGACTTCCTTCCTGCCTCTGGAAGATCCCCCAAGCATGGAGCTTTTCCCAGAAAAGGCACTTTAAAAGCCCCAGCAGCAAGTTGACCAACCATGGCATGTACACAGGCTGTTCTAGGGCACAGATAAGTGTTCCTCTGCCACCAGGAGTGCAGGGCAGACTCCCTCACAGACTCCTTCATTCTGCCTCAAGGTCACAGGGGAAGCCTAAGGGCTCTGTGAGGGTGGCCTCCAGAGAGCAAGGCTTAAGGACACCCATGGCCCAGGGGGTTGCTGATCAGGCTGCTTTGAAACAAACAGTCTGTAAAGGCTTTACTTTCCTTCTGAGTCAGCCCTCAGCTGGGAACCCAGCTCGCAACCCTGAGGGGCGGGTGAGGCCCGAGGATGGACAGTCATGGGCAGCCAGGTTGGCTCACCTTTGCTCTTAAACTCATTTGTATATTTCAGGGAAATCTTGCCAAGAGAGAAGATCAGGTTGTCAGCGTAGACACAGAACTGCAGCAGAATCAGGACAACAAACAATAAGATCAATCTAACTCCATGATCCTCTCTCCTGGAAGGTTCAGAAATCCAGCTCCATAAAATCATGGAGTAAAGATAATATAGACAAAATCACTATCACATACTTGGGAATTAAAAAAAAAAATTAGATGCTGGAACTCCTGTCTGGATAAATTATAAAATTTTTCCTTTCCCCTTGTGTCCCTGTTCCTATGAAACAAGTAAGACAAGATGGAAACATTAAATTAGTTTTTACTGGAAATCATTCCAAAGAAAAGCCACAGGTATTTTGTTACCATGTGACGTCATGAATGGCAACAGTAACCACCACCGCTACCCCTCTGGTTAATAAATACTCTCCAGAAAAAGAGAGTGAAGCCAATAATGATTTCTCCTTCTAGACTAAGATCAATTCCAGGGAGTGTCTTCACACTTAGAACAAGAGAAAAACTTGAGTGTGTTGCTGTGCCCCACTCCTCAAGACAGGTCTTTCCTCAAGGGACCCAGGATTCAAAACAAGACTAATCAATGCAAAATTCCAAACTCAACTGATCTGGTAAAAGACAATTCTGGGGCCAGGGATGTGGCTCTAGCGGTAACTCGCTTGCTTGGCATGCTCAGGGCACTGGGTTTGATTCTCAGCACCACATAAAAATAAAATAAAGATGTTGTGTCCACCGAAAAAACTAAAAAAAAAAAAATATTAAAAAATTCTCTCTCTTTAAATAAAAAAAGACAATTCTGGCTAATTCTTAAGGAAATATATTTTTTTCTTTTTCCCCACAATTTTAATTTATCACATAAGAGAACTATACAAAAAATAAAAGGGGAAAAGATCAGCCTTCTCTCATAAGGCAGTTAATAATAATAATAATAAAACGGGGGCAATTTTTCTTCAAATCCAATTAGGATTATGGTATAGACACAAGTTGATATCCTACTATTTTTTTTCTTTTAGTATTGAGCCTAGAAGCATTTTAACATTCCATCCCTTTCTATTTTTTATGTTGATATAGGGTCTCACTAAGTTGCTTAGGGCCTCACTAAGTTGCTGAGCCTCAAACTTGTGATCCTCCACCCTCAGCTTCCGATCTGCTGGTATTACAGGCTTGCACCACCATGCCCAGCCTATTTTTTTTCGTTGATCATTATCATAATATTTTCCATGTTGTTATATGGTTTCCATAATTAAACTTTTGGTGGCTGCATAACACTCCACCAACCTGAGGAACCATAAAAACAGTCAATTATTAGACTTTCAGGATGCTTTAGTATTAGATCTTTAATCTCACTTGTAATCATTTAGATGAGAAATGATTTACCAACTCAATGAAAGCTGTTATTTTACCAAAGGAAAATTTGTTGACAGGGCCTTACTTAATCAAAGAATTTTTCCCTTTGCTCAACTTTATGAAGGTACAGATGCAGTTATATTTTCTAGCATTAGGTGGCGCTCTGCTGCTCTGGCTAATCCCCCATGATAAGCCAACAAAACAATTTCTCTTACAGGTTTTCAGTCTTCTTGCTTGCTTCCTCTTTCATTGCATTACCAACACTTCACTAGTTCTCCTCTTCCCTTTAGTAAGGGAAGACCTGACATTCTTTCCCATAGAAATCCAATTTTTGAAGACAATAGTGTTGACTTTTCCCCTAATGAATAGAAGATGGGTTTTATTTCTGTGGTCAAAACTTCCTAAAGCATTTTTGTCTTATGGCACCACCAGGTCCACAGATGGACAATGGTGGCAGTCAGCAGGGAGGTCTTACCTGTCCAGTCCTCTGCAGGTTTGCAAAGTGAACATCAGGAATGAAGAGAACAGGCTGTGAGTGCAGATCTGGCATGGTTTTGAAGTAGGTGATGTCACTCTTCTTCTGTAAAGGTATGGCGGCCAACTTCCCATCAGAGGCTGGACGCGACCACAAAACCCATAAACAACAGGGTTATGCATGACTGAGAACCCTCAACTACCAGCCCTGTCTTAGCAAAAGTTCACGGCTTTCTCCTACAAAGCTTTCCACAGACCATAGATGTGAACACAATTTAAAAATCTCCCCCAACCCCCCATCCATCAATGAATAGAAAAAGTGAGCACTGTAGGTGGAGCTTGGGTCCTCACACCCTACAGGAGGATGTCAGTGTTCATATTACAAAGTCCCTCTGACCTCAGTGTGCTCATGTGAATTTATTTGCTTCTCATTGGGACAATCACCCTGACTGCTCTGCTAGTAGACAGCAGGCCATGCCTTCCACATTTATGCTTTTCTCTGTAATGCACTTCTTTTCACCTGTTTACCCAAGGGGCCCCGCCCACCTGGAGCCTTTTCCTTAGCATAATTAGTTTCAGAGAAACTCACAGTTGTTGCACTGGGTTTGGGGGGCCTGGCCTTTCCCTTTCTTCCTGTTCTGCTTCCTCTCTTCGTCTCGGATTTTTCTTTCTGCTCCCTGATAGGGAAAAACAAACACAGACCATGTCAGGCATGTTCTCAGAACATGCAGTAAATTTTCACATATACAAATCACAGTGATATGACAAGGAGACCTGAAAGTTCCATGTTCATCCCTGAAGCAAGATCGGCCTTCAATTCAGGAAGCTGAGCACTCCCATGAGTTTATGCTATGTGTTTGACCTATGAATGATCCCATCTCTCCCAGATTTTCTCCTTTTTTGGTATCTTGCCTATTTAAAGAACTTCAGTTTTGAATCAGTGTGGAAAAACCCTGTTCCCTAACTCAGTAATGCCCAGTAAGTAATTTTAGTGATTACAATAAAACGTCATAAGATGAAGCATTGACCAATTAAACTCATTCCTAGTCATGGAGATGGCTTTAAAGTGGAATGTGACATCCCTATAAATTTTTTTCCTTTGCTTGTTATGAGCTTTTAAAAAAAATCACCACAGTGGTAGAAAAAGGGAGGGAATTCCTGCCTTCCTTTGTGACCACACAAAGATATGGGATCGCTTTGTACACACAAGTACAATTTTGTTTCCTTATCAATATTCTCATATGTTCTTAGAAATGGTGCTCATTCAACCAAATAGACAAGGTTGTATCTATTCTCTTCCTGTCTGCCCCTCTGCCTTTGCAATTTGATTTTTCCATTGGCTCCTTTGCCAAAGTTACTAAATCTCACCCTGCTTAACCAGTTGATCATTACCTTAATCAGTCTTTCCTGTCATCAATTGCTGCAACCCTGGTCATTTGCTAGCTAATTTCCCTATTCTTATCCCCAGTGCAGATATTCCAGCAAGATTTCTTTTTGCTTTCTCTCCATTTTTGCAGAATTCTTCTGCATCATGTTTTCATAATGCCCTAGACAGATGACATTCACACGGGCAACCCCAGCCTATACAACTTCTTTATTTGCAGATCCTGCCCCTTGTAATAGCAGATTTAAGGAGTAGAGAAACTCAGTCTGGCCACCAAGCTCTACTTCTTTAGAAACTGCTCCCAAATCATCACACACAAAAGTGATTTGACAAGATAAAATGTTAATCTTCTGCATGCCAATAAAGAAATGGCAAAAGACAGTTTAGTGAAAATACTTGCAATAAAACATCACATAAAGCGTCCAACTCTAAATAGATAATGAGACAGATGAAAAGAACAACATACTAATGCAAAAGGGGACAAAGATCATAAAACAGGCAGCACACAGAAAAAGACACACAGATGGTTTGAATTAAAACAATGTCATAAACTTTTTTGTTATCAAATTGGCTCTTTAAAAAAAAAAATGGATTGCCAATCCTGGCCAAGGTGAGGCCAGCCATAACACTGGGGATTTGGGGTCAACAAAGGCGTATTAAAGGAGATGGCTTTTGAGCCAGTTCTTAAAGAATTAATAATAATAGCAATACATACATGGCACTTGTCCTGTGCCGGGTGATTTCTAAGAGATTTACGTAGATACCATAGAATAGCTACAGTATGAAAGCCAGATAATTTAAATACATATTTTTATATCCAAAACCACCAAAGGGAACAATTGTTTTACTTACACTAAGAGGAGTGATTATTTTATAGTGTTCCCTTTTAGTTTTGTCATTGACACAGATTATGCAAATTCGTAGCAAGGGGAAGATTATTGAAATTATTGAAATATCCTCTTTATAAAGTGTTTGTATCTAGAAAAACGTACCATTTTCAGAAAATAAAGGGTTGAATGCAGACATTACCTTGCTCAAATGGATGTGAAATACTAGCAAGAGACCCTCCAAAATATTAAAGTTCATAAAGGAAAGTACTCACTTTTTTTTCAGGTTTATAAAAGTTATTTTTCTCTGTGTTGGGAACTCTGTGCAATATAGTATTTAACATGAATAGAATCCTGGCTTTCTCTCATCTAAGTTACATTTCATCCAAGACACATCCCAAGTTTGGCTTTGGCCAAACACTTTTGTTTCTAAATTAGTGTTGTTGTTGTTGTTGTTTTAATACTATTTCTGTAAGGAATAGGTCTGGGATTATTCTTTTTCAAGATTTATATATGTTCAATGTAGATTTTTAGGCATTCTTTGATATACTAAAACTAAGGGATTGACATAGAACAGAGCAGATCTCTAGAGAACACAGTCTTGGTGCCACTTCTATATAAGGAATTTCCTTCCCAGAATGCCCAGATATCAACATGACAAAAGAATTCTAACAATATCCAAACACTCTTGGGAGAACCACAGTTCTCTTTTCTAAAATAAAGTTTTGGGCTTGGCAAAAATGAAGTTTTTGACTTGACAATGCCCCAGGGAAGTTTTAATTACTCCATTAAGATGGAGATAGCTTCCCTCCTAAGGTCTCTCAAGAATCCTTTCCCTGCTAGGATTATTTGTGACTTGAAGCTTAAAGAAAACACTACTTCTATTCTTATTAAAATGTAAAAAGAAGGTCTAGTTCTTCCAGAAGAGTACCGTCTGCTACAAGGATGAAAGTTATCACTTGAAAATAATTTCCCCATCTCAATATTCTTTCACTATGGAGTGTTAAATTTGAAAAATGTATCTGAAGAGTTCTAAATACATTGTGATTGCTTTTGCCAACACTGGAGAGAGAATGGCTATTTCTATCTTTTATTTAACACTTACATTGTTTCTCTTAAATTTATTTTAAGATTGCAACTTCATTCTCAAGTTTCGGTGCTGTATAGTTACTGTTTGCAATAATACAAATTCTTTTTTCATGGAAGATTATGGAAGTAACTAAATGTAGACATAAAAATAGTATACACAATTATCTATCTAGGTAGTTATACAGATAGTTCCTGAATTTCTTTTTTTTTTAAGAGAGAGAGGGGGGTGGCAGAGGGAGAATTTTTAATATTTATTGTTTAGTTTTCGGCAGACACAACATCTTTATTTTATTTGTATGTGGTGCTGAGGATCAAACCCGGCGCCGGTGTGCATGCTAGGCGAGCTCGCTACCACTAGAGCCACATCCCCAGCCTTAGTTTCTGAATTTCTAATGCATAAAGATGCATTTCAATAGAAGTCTCCATATTACAAAAAAAAAAAAAAATAATAGAGAAAGCCCTTATTTTCCACCTGTAGACCCATAGGTATATTAATTAGAAATTAAGCTGGAGGATTATAAATAGTGCAGAATTGCATCTGTTAAAGATTCTAGACTGTGATTAGGAAACTTATGGTTTAAAAATAGAATAGTTCTCCACCCTTGTTTTAGAAGATAATTTAAATCAAGCATTTGTACTTTTACACCTATTTGAAAAATATACAAATGAAATTTTTATTTCTCTTTCTAATCTCCCAGGAGTGAATTTTTGCCTGGGTTTTGAAATTAGAACTATAAATATAGGGGAGTGATTACACTAAGGGGAGTAATTATTTATAATGTAAAATATAATATAATGAAAAATTATAACAAAAGACTCTATCCAGCTTATTAGAGAAGTTGACAGCAATTATAGTCAATCCCCCTACATGGTACCATGAGATTTTCCCATGTGGGTTTCTGGACTCCCTCCTAATCCTCAGCAATATGATTTCTAACACCCACTAGAAACTCATTACTTCACTAGTTACTTAGAGTAAATACCATTAACACAACATTCTCCAACCATGTTCTTCTACTTCACCCTATTATTTACTTAATTGAAATAATTGGCTACTGGAAATGCCACCTATTTTCTGATTGACAAAATGTATGTTAACTTGATTTCTTTTGGGGGAGATATTTATGTTTACAAACATGCCCACATGGGTAAGTGAGCCTCCCAACCATTTCTTTTCTTGCTACAGATGACCCTGGTAGGTAGCATGAGTTCAGGCAGTAAATACTTTAGAAAAACCCATTCAATCCTCTTTCCCACCCTCTGTCTTTTAGAGGTAAACTGTGAATGAAAATTTATAAGATACTCTTAGTTTCTTAAGCCCCTCTTTTTCTAGTTTTCTAATGTTCAATATAACATTCTCTATTCATTCTGCAAGGTTTTTGGTCTTGTTTTTTGGCATTTATCACTTCAACACTATGCAACAAGACAATTATATGAACATTTTTTTAGGCTTTCTTTTTTCCATTCCCAATTCCAGTTACCAGAGTAAAGGTAAATTGGTTGTTAAATATTTCTAGCCCATCCTTCCCTCCCTTTTTCCTCCTTTTTCCAAGGTGGGGGAGTACTAGAGATTGAACCCAGGGCCTTATATGTGATAGGCAAACTCCCTGCTCCTGAGCTACATCCCCAGCCTGCCTTCCTTTCTTCTTGCCTTTAAGTTTACTCCTTATTCCCATGGAGTAAACCTTCATGGAGGAGGATTCCACCATCTCCCTTGGAATTTCTGGAATAAATAAGGGAATTCAAATTATCTAAATGCTTTCCCATTTATACATCTGAAAATTCTATGCTGTACATAATTTGAAATGTTTTCTTAATGTTTAATATGCTGAACTAAAGACAAACTGATTTTCTTTTGGTTTTAAAGCCTACCTTGGGTCTTTTTTGAGGTTTTAAAATAATTATCATTTTGTTATTTTATGCGTAAAGTTATTAATTCATTAAAATAGTACGATTTTGGAACCAGACCTGTATTTGTATCCAGCTCTGTTCTACTGTATGACTTTGGCCAAGTGGTTTATGGCTTTAGACCCACAGTGTACACTGATGTGATTGGGCTGTGTTATGGAGACTGCCCAACAGTCCCTCAGAGCATGGTGCTGCTCTGAGGATTGAGTAATTGACACTAATTACAATCACCATGGCCTGAAAGGCTATTGAGTTAAGGGCTGCACATTGCTATGCTGCATGTCCCTCCAGCCCTGTGTGGCAGAAGCTACTACGTCTCCCTTCTCTTGATCATTTCTACCTTCTGCTGTCATTGCTCTCAGCTCATGGAGCCCACTTCTCCCCATGCCCTCTTACTGCTAAACCCTAACTTTTGGATATTTTAATGTCACTATAGACCTTTAACATAAGGACTGCGGCTCTTGATTTCAGAGCAATGGGCAGTACCGACCAGCTACTGGCCTCTTTTTCCCCAGCATCTAATCTGAAGTAATGTCCTTTCACTCACAGTTCATACCTAACAGCAGTTAGTCAGCTTATTCTATTTTTCATACAGTCTCCTCATCCTCTCCGATTTTTAAATAATTGTATTATGTCTACATCATCAGACCATCCTGTCTCTCCCATCATGTAGAATCAGATTTATAGGGAAATATGTTCTTCATGCTCACCATCAGCACTTTTATCAATGCTGTAGACGTTACCATTAAAGTTCATTCTCTACTAAATTTTCCAAGAGGGAATGTTCACTAAATTAGGTGGGAAGGTTGTTGTTGTTGCTATTTTTTATTATTATTATTATTTTGGCTTCTTGTGCCTACAGTCCTTACACCTGAAAGTTAATTTGGTTGGATATAAAATTCTTGATTCTATTTTCTTTATCTATTAAATATCATGGTCTTTTGACAAGGCATTGCTATTGAAGTTTGATGATAAATGTTTCTTATTAGTGACTGATTATCTTACTTAGTTCTCCAAAGAATATTTTTTCTAGTTTTGAAAGGCCAATAGCTCAACTACTTGGTACTAGTTATCCTGGGTCAATTTTGCCAAGTATATGATAGACCATTTAAATATGTATACTTTCCATTTCAAGTTTTCCTAATTTATCATTCTTAGCACTTGTTCTATTCCATCGTTTTGTCTTTTGCTCAAAAATTTCTAATACATACACACATATTCGAAATATATTTATAAAGTAAAGAAAATAAATTTCTTTTTTATATTTATTATTTTCGGTCATAATTCTTTTTTTCCAATTTTAAAAACTGTACCACTTTCCGGCTTACGTTTCCTTATGATGTCATCTGTCGTATTTATGCACTGTGTTGTTGCTTTCTGTGTTGTCTTCCGAAATATTTTATTCTTTTATTTCTAAATTCTTTCCTGAATTATAACACATATCTTTTCAAATCATCTTTTCTCCAACATCATGTGTATGAGTTTTTCCAATTGTGATTTATATTGATCTTCCTAACTTTATTGTATTCTTAACTTCATTTAGCTCATTTGGAACCATGGACTGTAGCTTTCACCAGTTTAAGGTGATGTCTTTGCAACATGCATTCATTGCCCATAGGAAAATCTGATCTTAATCTCTTTTTTGGGGATTTGACAGTTTACTGTTGGCCAATTTTAAGTGAAATATATGGGCCAGCATACTTCCTCCGGGCTCACAATCTCTTCTAGTGTGTTCACAAAAGAATCTTAATATTTCAACTTTCCCTTTTCTTTTCACCCAAACTCAATTTGATTCTACTCTCAGCAATTTTCCCCAGAACAAGATTTTGTTCTAAAAGAAAACTTCAGTTTATCACTTTTTATAAAGAACAAAACATTTCCATATGCAATCCCTTTGCACTCATCAGAAAACTGGAGTCCACAGACTCTGTTCTCTCCCACCCTAGTCACACACACCATGCTCAGAATGTCCACTTCTGTGCTGTCTAGGGTAGTACTGGGGTGTCCCTTGGGATTACTGGAGGGTTTCCTGCTCTTCGGCCATCAAATTACCCCATGACTTTCCCTCTTAGCTGTGGATCTCTTTACTGATGCTTAGTCCCACTCATATTTGGATTTGTGAGGATCTCTTGTAACTTAGCCAAGGGATTTTAAACTTTGCTATTCTATTTACTGAGTGCATGTATACTAAAGAACTCACTTTACAGGTGGTGTTTCCATTCTAAAAAGACCTAGATAAGGCCCATTTAACCCATAAAGTTACATTGCTATGTTATGAGATAGTATCTACATGCAATAAAAACTATTGATCTATTATTTCAGTTATCTAATCAAATCAGACCATAGCACAGAGTGGGTTATAGGCCAAATGTTTGTCCCTGCCCCATTCGTATGCTGAAGCTCTAACCCAAATGTGATGATGTTTGGAGGTGGGGCCCCGGTTTAAATGAGGTGGTATGGGTGGGGTCCTGATGATGCAATTAGTGTCCTTATAAAAAGAGACACACAAGTGGTTTTTCTTTCTCCATCATGTGAGGGCACAGAAAGAAGATGACACCTATAAGCAGGAAGAGGACCTTCACCTCTAAACTAGTCAGCACCTCAATCTTAGACTTTCTAAGCCTCCAGAATTGTGAGAAATAAATTTCTGTTGTCGAAGCCACCCTGTCTGTGGTATTTTGTTACAGTAGCCTGAGTTGACCAAGACACTGGGCAATGTCAATCAATCATTAAAACAGTTGTAAAATGATTAACTAAAAAAATAAAAAACACACCTCGATTTTGCTGAGGTTGGATTTGAACTCCTGATTCTCTTGTCTCAGTCTCTAGAGTCTCTGGGATTACAGGTATACACTATGGCACCAGACATACATCAATTTTTAATTCTGTATAGTGTCAATTATTTTCACATGTCTGGTTAGTTTTGCCAATGTCATAATACAATAAGGTGCCTGTTAAATATGATTGAATTTTTCTTTTTATTGCTATAATTGTTGTCATTTACAGTAATTTGGAAAATAATTTCTTCCTAATTATTCTTTAAAGGCAAAATGTTTATAAAGTGAAATTTACTTAAAATGGAGTATAAACACTCAATATTAATAAATATTTAATATAATGTGAATGTTAGTATATTAAATTTTAATGATATTTACAAATTTTGTAGGTAATTTCTTATATGAATTTTTCTAAACACTGATTTTCATGATTGAAATCATGAAACAATTTTGACTTGATTCAGTGTTGTTGTATATTTGAAGATTCAATAGAGTACTATTCAATCAAATTTAGTCTTTATATTCAAATTATTTTCTGACTTTAATAAAAAAAGACTCTTAAAAAATCCTCAGCTAAGTTTTTACTTAAATATCAATAGAATTCTGGGTAATGCAGATACTGTTCCTAAAATATTTCTGTTTTCCAACTGATTAAGAAGTTGTTAGTAATCTGTATTGTTCAAAAAAAAAAGATTTTTCTTAATTGAAATAAAATTTTTATCCCACACACACAAAAAGAAAACCAGACTGGTCACTTCCTAGCCATCTAATGGGAACTGAGAATTAAAAGATTACCACACCCATGGTGATTGATGAAGTCATCATTTTGACACTACTAGACAAGAGAAGGTGACAAGGGGGAAATGTCATTAAAGGCAATATCTAATAACAAAGATACCTTTATGATAAACTGTCATCTTTACTCACTTTGTCGCAGAAGACCTTGATCTGGCAATAAGCTCTGTGAATGGGTTTATTGCTACGATTATTATAACTGTACGTATCAATCTGAATCATCAAAGGAAGTCCTTTCACTCCTTTCTGGGAGGAGAAATCTGTACTCAGGCAATTCACGGTGATAAAAATCTGAAGGAGGGAGAAAGAAAGGAGAAAGTTTACAAGTTACCAAACCAAGGATCTCCAAAAATAGGCATCAGCCTTCAACTCGAGGGGAAAATAATGAACAAACCTATAAGGCAATTGAAGAATATTGTGACACATAAAAACCAGTTGAATGCATAAAACGTAACATACATTATATAATTTATAATTATAAAATTCTAAGCTCTTTTCCTTTCATATTTGATTGAAAGAGACCATTTATTAAGTTTCTTGAAAATACGTCAGCAAAGTCTTATTTTCGTAAACATGTGTAAATGGATGAACACTGTCTTCTCAACATATTCGAGTTGTCACTTCTCATAGATCAGTTTCTCTAATCTCTTATCTGTGGGATTAAAAATAAATATATTCAGATAACACCTTCCTTTGTGCATTCTTGCAGTGGAACTAGTTAACTGTTGATGTGTCTGTCTTTCTTACTTGACTAATCTTGAGCATCAGATCCAAAATTATTTAATTTTGTTTTTGAGTGCAAAAAAGGAGAAAGTTTACAAGTTACCAAACCAAGGATCTGGCACCTAGTGCAGTTCCTGCAGAAGAGAAGGTATTCAATGAGCATTTGACGAATGAATCAGAATTGTTCTGCAGAAAGTCTACTAGGTCAAGAGTCAAAGGTTCCAAGGTTAAGCCCCAGCTCTAGCATTAACCAGCTAAGAGACCCATGCAAATTACTATGTCTTCAACTTTCAATTTTCCCTTTGAATCATCATTAAGATCCCTCCCTACAGGACAGAAGGTAAATACTAATACACTCCATGTTAGGAGGTAGAAAGTGTAATGGCATGGACACCCTCATCGAATAGGATGAAGCATCAAGAAATACAACAGAGATTGTGTGAATCCAAAAAATGGAGTAACTCAGGTAAAGTACTGAGGATTACAGCAATGACTAACAAAAGAACTGAAAGTAGTTTCATTATAAAATGTTGAAAGAAACAGAAAGAGATCCAAGTGCACTAAATTTATCCTTATCTTATACACTGGGTAGCTGTCAATAAATAAGGTGATTTATCACAGAACTGAGCTACAAATATAGCACCCACACCAAGTGGGAACTACATAGACAATTAAGAGGTAGTCTCTGAGAAGAACCAGTCTTACCAGACTATTTCCTTTGTACTATTTTCATTTTGATGACACATATACTACTTTTTCTTTCTTTCTTTCTTTCTTTCTTTCTTTCTTTCTTTCTTTCTTTCTTTCTTTCTTTCTTTCTTTTTTTTTTTTTTTTTTTTTTTTTTACCAGGAATTGAACCCAAGGGCACTTAACCACTGAGCCGCATCCCCAGCCCTTTTCATTTTCTGTTTTGAGACAGAGTCTCACTATATCACTTAGGGCCTTGCTAAGTTGCTGAGGCTGGCTTTGAACTTGAGATCCTTTTGCCTCAGCCTCCTGAGCTGCTGAGATTATGGGCTTGCACCACCCTGCCTGGCTTACTTATATTTTATTTTTTTTTAAGTTTGAACCATTCATTGCTTTCAATTTGTACAATTATGTATTCTGAAAACCATCTCATCTGATGTATTATTTAATCTTTATTTGTGTATTTTTTTGATCCCCTGAGCTTTTTATTCACCTTCAAACCCTAGACATAAAGACTTCTGTGTCACAGAGAAACCAGAAAGATTCGCCCTGTAGGAAGTGAAGACTCACAGTTCTTTTTAATATTTTTGTGTAACTATGAGGCCTGATTTAATTCATTTCAAGTCCTGGCCTATAATCATTTGATAATTTTGGTGACCAGGCACATACTTTTTAGTGCTGTATCTCCCTAAACATCATTTTCCTTTATTTTTTTTAGCTTGTCACTTGGCAATGAGACATGCACCTTCGAGGCACCAGTTCAGTAGTGACAAGTCCAGCTGACAGATCTTAATAACACACTAATTACAATAGCCACGTACTCTGGTCCTCAGGCTCTCACATTTCTATCCTCCATCTGAAAACAAATGCCTAAAGATGACCTGACTACATGAACAAGGACGGAGATCCAGAAGGACTCTAAGTAATGAAGTTGTCCTGCATATGGGATTCAGGCTAAATAAGTAAACTTCAGCTTCTCTGGCCCCCAAAACACAAAAGAAGGGTGACTGTATGAGGTGATGGATACATTAATTTGCTTCAATCACTTTTACTAACTATATGTATCCCTCAACGTCATGTTGCACAGGAGAATACCATGCTAAGTGAAATAAGCCAATCCAAAAAACTAAAGGCTGAATGTTCTTTCTGATATATGGATGCTAACACACAATAAGGGGTGGGGGTGGGGGGCGATAGATATTCATTGGATTAGACAAATGGAAATGAAGGAAGGGGAAGGAAGATGGGAATAGGAAAGAGAATAGAATGAATCAGACATATCATAAATATATGAACAGTGAAACTCCATATCATACAATTTCAAGAATGGGATCCTATTAGAATAAATTATACTCCATGTATGTATAATATGTCAAAATACATTCTACTGTCATGTATATCTAAAAAGAACAAAATTTTTTTTAAAATTTTAAGCTATAAAAAACAACAACAACAAAGGACTATCTCAGTGGCTAAGAGATTCTTAGTTCAACCCTGGTACCAATGAATAAATGAATAAATAACATCATGTTGCATACCTTAAATATACACAATAAAAGGGTTTTTTTAAAGTTGATCTAACTGTGGATACGCTCATTTTATTCATTCATTTCTTTAAGTCATTTGCTCATTCAGTCTGTAAGCCCCTGATGGGTCAAACAGCATTAGATGTCAGAAGTAAAGAGGAAAGCCAACACTGCCTCATAGAGCTGACAGTCTAAGGGGAAGAGAGATAAGAAATCCAGCAATAACCAACACACTGTGGTCAAGATTACGCTAAGGAGACATATGTCCAGAGGTTCCTAGAATGTAGAGCAGAGTTCTGAGCCTGGAAGATACTAGTGAAATACAAACTGCAAACATGCTGGGCTCCGAGTGGGGGCCTCATAAATACTGAGGAATGGGAAAGAAGAAGAGAGCAACCAAAGATGCCAGTGTCATATAATGTAGGGGAACTTAGTGACAAGGACTTCCAAGAAAGAAGATGCCAGGCTCAATGCTCTTACTGGAATTCTAGCATAAAAGCATTTTGCCCACGATGGTCACCAAGACGGAAAATGCTACCTAGAGCTCTTGGAGATTCCTTAATGGCAGAGAATTTTTATTTAATATTCATTCATGCAACAAATATTTTAAAATGCCTTCCAAGGTCTCGAGACTGCCAGCACAGATGTGCTAGGTATGGTTTCTACAATCACAGAAGTCAGAAATGAGATGGTGAGCCAGGTACACACCTGTAATCCCAGCCCAGTGGCTTGAAACACTGAAGCAGGAGGATTGAAAGTTCAAAGCCAGCCTTAGCAATTTAGTGAGGCCCTGAGCAACTCAGTGTGACCCTGCTTCTAAATAAAATACAAAAAAAAAAAAAGTGGGAGAAACAAAAAAGTACCGGGGATGTGGCTCCGCAGTTAAGTGCCCCTGAGTTCCATCCCCAGTGCCAAAAAAAGAAAAAGAAAGAAATGAGATGGTGAGAAAGATAATGGGGCAGCACTGGAAAGATGACAATAGCTTCATTGAATGCTGATCCTTAATATATAAACACAAAAGTTCTTTTCCAGGAACCCTTGACTTCTTTTATTGTTATTACTGACAATATGGGGTTATCTTGGCCAGAATGCATAAATACTGTTTTATGTCAGCAAATCAAATATTCACTGTGCTGAGCAGTCATCCTCCATGCTAGCCACATGGTTCATAGAGAGCTTCCTGGTGGTGACTGTAATCCACATGGCCCTCAGTCCAGAAAATGTTTCCTAGAGCTCCAGGAATAACCCAGACGTGTGTGTGTGTGTGTGTGTTTGTGTGTGTGTGTGTGTGTATGTGTGTGTGTATGTGTGTGTGTATGTTCTTTTAAAAAGCCTGCCTAGTTGTACAGAAGCCAGAGGAGAAAGCGTTCTGAAGAATATTTCCTAAGCTATTAGATTTCATGGTTGGCTCACCGATTTAACGATGCATCACTCATGGTGGATATATAGTCTGTCACACAGCAAGAAATATTCATTGCGGTTTTATCAGCTCCAAGTCTCAACTAAGAGAGCCGGAGTGATGGATCGTGACTGTTTACAAGGGCCACTTAAGTAGACAAATTCACTGAAATCACAGATGGTTATTGGAAATATACATAGACTAAATCCTCCTTAGAGGGCCTATAAAAATCAGTTATGCACTAGAGATGGTCTTTAAAGGTCACAGGAGCTACCACAGACTAGACTCCACAGGGAGACACTTGAGGCAGTTTCTCTTAATAGAGAAAAGTCCTTGGTTCAAGGCCTAATGGGCTCCCTTTGACTGGAGGCATCCTGATTTCCCAACAAGTAAACAACAGGAGACTCTGCCTCTCTGCTACATTGTGTTGGGTGTGATCCTAACAGGCAGGGATTTTATAACAGGGTTGGCGCTGCTCTCCTCTTGCCTGGTTCCCGCCAGTAGAAAGTGGAGTTTCAGTGCCTGATGGCATCAGTCACTGTGCTGCACTCAAAACCCAAATGGTTGAACTTTAACTGAAGGGCTGGGGCTAAGGGTTGGGAAGGACATTAACTAAAACTTTGCTGGGAACAGAGGAGCATTAAATTGTTTTATTTTGCAATCCCAATCATGTCCCAGTTCCATGCATAGCAGGCAAATGTGAGAGCTGATTTCTTGGACAAAGCTGAAATCTTTATCTACAAAGCACTTGTATTGGAGAGGCCTAAGGAAAAGGCATGATTTCATCCACCAAATGTTCACCCAAATGTCAAGCACACAGAGTTCTTTTTGACTTCAGTGGGAATACCAATTATGTAAAGAGCAGACAAATGTCATAAATAATTGATCTGTCACCCAAGTTATGAACGCTACAGATAAGTTCACATAATATTATCAAAATCTCAGTTACTTCTCACTCTATAATTCTAATAGCACATTGAATAGAAAAATGAATTAAATCGGGTGTATTCAAGTGGATAATAGATACAATTTTATTTTTGTCATGGGCTCAAAGATTGATTCAGATAGATTATTTCTGAATTGTACCAAGACCTTTCCTAAAAAGTGGCAGTCTCACGACACTGGACATTTTTTAATAAAATCATTTGTTACATATGAATGCCTATTCTCATTTTGTAGTTCCTACTCAGAAAGATGAGGACTCAATAAATCTCAGCTGTGCACTGTGTGTAGAAAGATTTATTAAAATAAATACAAATCAATGAGCTTTAGAATTCATACATTAACTTGATTATTAACTCCCGAGATTTTCTGAGGGCTTTCCATTAAAATAAGTGGTTCTACCTTTGATTGATTTAGAAAGAAATTTGAGATTTTAAAAAAAAATCACAACACCCATGATTTTATGTAATGTGTTTATTTGCCTCTTTAATCAATTGCATTTTGGGACTGGGGATGTGGCTCAAGCGGTAGCGCGCTCGCCTGGCATGTGCAGGTCGTTGGGTTCGACCCTCAGCACCACATAAAAAGAAAATAAAGATGTTGTGTCCACCGAAAACTAAAAAATAAATATTAAAAATTCTCTCTCTCTCTCTTCAAAAAAATATTGCATTTTTAAAAATCTTTATGGTTAAAGACTTAAAAAGATCCTTATTTGTTAATGACTGGAATTCTAAAGAGACTTTTTCCAAGAGATTGCTATGCATTGACCTCCAAATTACAGGTACACATCAAGAAATAATAATTTTAACATAATTTTTTAAATTATTTAACATTCCTCTTCCACAAACTATATGCACATTTGTGTACAATTGCCAGTTTTTCTACTACCCTGTTCGTTTGTTGGTTCTTTGTATTATGAAAGACCTTGTAGATAATTTTCTTAAATTTCATCATTTTTTCCCCATTTTTATAAGATCACTCTTGAATGAAAATGCTTGATTGAGGCAGACAATAGACTAAATGACTAAACATGGACTTATTAAAATGTGGAAATGTCCTTCTGGGGCACTGATTCATTTATTTCAGGCAGGAATTCGTCACACAGTTATTAAGTGTCTTTGCTGCACACTGGCATTTTGTGGAGACAAGGTGGAGACAGAATGACAGGGCAGACTGACTGCTCTCAGGGGTCTTGCTATTCAGTTGAAAATCTAAAATTTCCTAGATCTCTTGAAACTTCCAGTTACACAACACTTTTAGGAAATGATTAATCTATTTCTTTATTTTATCTTTTTTTCTGAAAATATATTTCATTGTCTTCTCCTGCAAATCTGAGCACACACAGATGCACACCTGATGTACTTAAATATTCTACCATGATTTCATAATGCCAGTACTCAGGTTTTTGTGTCCAGAGCATGCCAAGTGTGTTCTGTTACAGAGCTTCTGACATCTGCTGTTCCTCTGCCTCCTCCGCTGTCCCTGCAGATCACCCCACTGCCAGTTCCTTCTCATTTACATTTTAGTCCAATGTCAATTCTTCAGAAAGAGTGACACCCCACACGAATAGCCTCTCTCCTCCTCCCAACACCCTCAGTCCATGACCAGTGGTGCACTCTATCAATTTTTTCTTTCCTGTTTTCTTCATAACACTTAGCATTATTTGAATTTATGTTGTACATTTTTTTTTGGCATTTATTATCTGCTGGCTCCATGAAGCTGACTCTAATGCACCAGGCTCACAGTAGTTAACCAATAAATATTTATTTATGAATTAAGGGAACATAAATTATTTTTCTAAATGTGAATTCCCCCTTTATCTACGCTCTCGTTTTCATAAGTAATACCTCCTGAGAGCTGAGACTGATATGAGTAGCTGAAGTTGTCAAGATAATACAGTTAAGTGCTCTGATCAGATTTCTCTGGAACTGTTATCTACCTACCTACCTACTTACCTATGTAACTAGTTACCTACAAACGTAAGTTGAGCATCAACTATATAGTTGGCGTGACTATGATTATCTATCTAAGCATCCGTCCATCCATCCTATGGAAGATGCTGTATGTGGATGCCATGTGAAATAAAGAATGTCCCTATGGCAAGGTCCTGCCCTTAAGGAAAAGAGCACTGTTCACTCAACTGTTCTAGTCACCGAGGTGGAATGTATATAATTAGCTATTAAGTAAGATGATCCAGACTACACTTGTGTAAGGACTTAAATGAGTAGGAAAGAACTCAATAAGGTAGCCAGGGAAGATTTCCTGCAGGAGTCTTGAGATAGGAGACATACAGAAGGGAGGAAAGTATATGCTGATTCTGAAAATAGCAAAGAAAGCAGACAATGGGTAAGCAGGGTTTTTATTTGGGAGGATAAAAAAGAGCCTGGAAGGCAGAACAGGAGGGGACTATATAGGGATTGTACTGCAATCAAACAACATACTGCTGAGCCTAAGTGTCTATCACTGAGGCCAAGTACAGCAGACAGCTGCAGCCACGGCCCCCAACATCTATGTTATAGGCAAGCCCCCAAAGTTTCCAACTCAGCAGGCCTGGGTGGGAGACCCTAGTTTTCACATTTCTAACAACTTACTAAGTTGCTGCTGATGCTGCTTGTTGAGCATTTGACTTCCTCACCGGTCTCATCTTCCTCCTCTTTTCTTCTTTCCCTCTACTCTCTTTACTCACCATCTTTCCTTCTCTGGTTCTTTTTCTTCTATTCCTCTAAATGCAGGATATCTGAAGCCCAGATTGTGACCCTCTTTTGCCCATCCTCCAATTCTCTCCACCAGTCTCATCCTTTCTCATTTGTCCTGACTTCTATCAACCCCTCTGAACAAGCAAGTCTAACTTCTCTCCTGAGCTCCACAATCCCCTGCTCTTCATTGTTTCTAGCCTCTGCATCTTTGGCCACCCCATTCTCCTACCAGGCATGTTCCTTCTTCCAACTTCCAATGATTCAATTCTACCTGACCCCTAAGACACAGCTTTCATGATGCAGCCTTCCTCATGTCTTTCCTAATTCCACAGAAAGGGAACCTCTCGATGTGCTGAAGTATAGAAGTGATGAAATTGGAGGGGGCAGGGGAAAGCAAATCTGGCAAAATACTAACAATGAGTTGATCTAGATGTAGGGTGTTGATACATTTATCATATATTTTTCAAATAAAAAGTAGACCAAAAAATTTAAGATAAATTGAACTTATGTCTCTAGAACTCTTCTAGTATTTTCCCTCCATCAGTCATTGTCCCTTTCTACCACACATTACAGTTACTTACATCCATGTCTCAGTTCTGGGTCTAGCCCTAACATGGCTTGAGAGCAGGGGCTCTACCAGGCCTACTTGTCCACAAATTTCCCCTCTCCTGGGTTAGTGCCTCATGGACAAGTGGGCATGCTGCTTCCAAGGAATGTCTGTACCTTGTCAGAGTTAGTTAATGGAAGAGATAACACTGCTAGATTTTTCCCAACATCAAAAAAGCATGGTGGGAAGAGCACATGCTTCAGAACCGGAGAGCCCAGGGTTGGAATTCCACCTCTATTATACATAAGCTGCACTATGTTAGGTAAAGTAGCTAAGCTGTCTGAACTTTAAATTCCTCATTAGTTAAATGAAAAATCCTACCTACTTAAAAGCATGAATACTGCATAACGTATATAAAGTGCCTGGCAGAATGCCTGGTGTATAGTAATTACCGAACAAATATTAGTCATTGTGCACACAAGCACACACCATATTTTTATGAAACCCAAGTCTATAGTCTACTTTTCTGCACAATACAGCAGTTCATACCTGTTAGTTACAGAGCCCTGAGTATAATTCAGGCCAGAAACCATGGATACTCCACATTCTAACAAAAGATCAAATCATTGATATCTTCAGTGAGATGCCTTCCAAAGATTATTCCTTTTATAAATGAATTAACTCCAGCTTTATAGTTTTTCCTGCCATCCATTACCATATAAAACTGGAACAAAGGCCTGGCTTTGTTTAAGTTCAATACCAAAGACTCCAGCAAATGTTTACCTTTCCCTTTTAAAGTTTCCTTCACCCACACCACGCCCCAGCAAACACAGAAAACTGCCATTTGCCCTGCTCTGCAGTGTGTAACTCAATATTTCAGGACTCCTCCCAGGAGCTTCCCCCAACCCTATCTTTACTTTTGAAAACCACAGAATATGACCTATAATATTCTTTAACCTTCCATAATATTAAAAATCAGGCCAATTTAGGCAATAATTTTTTTATTGTTAGTATCTATGAACCCTATTTCATCCTGGACTGTCTTGTAAGCAGAAATAGAACTTTCCAGGCAAAGGCATCATGTTTTGAGGGGGTTAAGCAAGGTTATGAAGCAATGTGTCCCTCAGGAGTATGGTCTCCTTTGGGCAATCCCTGTAGGCTAAATATCCATATTCACACAACTTCTTTTCTCCCCTGGTGTCCTGAAACAAAGTTCAACAGAGAAAGAATATTGTCCATTTCAGAGCATCCTTTTGGAGGCATGATTCATCAAAATATCACAAATATTCAAAAGTATTCTGATTGGCATTTAGTGGGGACACAATAAAAATTAATTAAATGTTTTAGACCAAAAAAAAAAAAAAATGCTGAAAAAAGACCCAGAAAAAAAGTAGTAAGGAAGATAAATAGCAAATTTGGAACAACATAATAGATTCACCATGATAGTGAATTTCAAGCCAGCCTTTTAATTAGCATGATCTTATTTTTCTCTGAGATTGAATTATTTGCAATGTACAAGAAGATTAGAATGCACATATTTTCTTCAATTTACCACCTTTTCATAGGCTATGATCATAGTCCTGCTATTTCTATCATCCTGTCTCTAAGCTAGTAAAATGGGGATAATAAGTCGAGGGAAACTATTTTTTCCTGCCAACAGCAGCTCATGGAGCGAAAACTAAGGCTACCTTGCTGACCACCAGCTGCACTTTGAGAAGATGGCACTGGGAAGAGAAAGGGTCAACTCATACAGTGAAAAAAGAAAGACACCTGGACTTCCCATGGAAAGAGTAAGTCACCCTGTACAACAGCTCCAGTTATGTCTCACAATAAGAAGTAAGGCAGCTACTGTCACTGTGTAGTCACCATGAATTAGGCCACACCAAATGCATGCTTAAGTCCAGGGCAGCTGCAGAGTCATGCAGGGGTATTAAATCAATTTCACTGTCTTCCTTAAGGATAGGAGAACTTTTTTTAAATTTTTTTATTTGTTCTTTTTAGTTATACATGTCAGTAGAATGTATTTTGACATATCATATATACATGGAGTATAACTTCCCATTCTTATGGTTGTACATGATATAGAGTTATACTGGTTGTGTAGTTATATATGAACATAGGAAAGTTATGTCTGATTCATTCTACTGTCTTTCCCATTAGGATGGGAGAATTTTCTACCTTCAGTCTTCACTTGTATTTTCCTTCTCAGTCAGCCAACTCATCTTAGCATTCATGTTTCCATTCCTCAGTCTCAGTTCTTAAATTCCATCATTTTAATATTAAAGCAAAATCAGACACTAGGTAATAATTAAAGAAACTATTAAGGGAAATGGGGCCCAGAGGAAACGTCAACATGCCTACCCCAACTCCCACCTTGCATTTTCCTAAAGCTTCAAAAACTACACATAAATTTCTTTTGTAAATCCAATTCATTTAAAGCATCCCAAAGGACCCAAAGTTAGAGGAATCTATCTACAAAATAAGTACTGGCTTACCTGTGATATTCACTTCCAATTCACTAGTTGGGTTAGTGTGAGTATTTGTTTATTGAATTTCTTAAATCACAAAACATATAGAGCTGATAGTCAGTGGGTGTCTTCTGCAACTTATCCTCTCTGACAAAAATACTCTTTCTTGCTTGAGATTTTTAAAATGCTATGCTTCTTGCCAGGTTTTGCAAAAAATGAATAAGAAAAATAAGAAACATTCTCTGCTATTCATAACAGAAAAAATGTATGGAGGAAATGGTGAATAAATGTGCAAAGATAGGAAGAAGAATCACTGGTATATTTCAGAGTCACAATACTAGAACTGATCTTGAGTTAATGCAGAGTGAGGAAATAATTATGCAAGGGAGTTCCATAGTTCGAGGTCAATGAACACACACACATACACATTCACTCACCTGAAGAGGACAAGGCTTCTCAAATAGTCCTCACTCCCATGTCCATTCTGGTCATGACATGTATGATATGAACAGGGAAAGTACCAGGGCAACAAAAGACACAAATAGGAATAGCCCTAGTTCAAATAGTTGAACTAGCAAACTATCTTTTCTGGGCCTGGGGTAGCAAAGTGTGAGCACAGTGCAGGTAGCAAAAGCAGGATGACCTGATTGAACTGCTTTGTTCATGGAAGTGAGACTGACCATTTATTTTCTTTCTTTTTGGACACAAAGAATTTGTAACCTAAAGATTTGTTGGAGGAGGAAAATCATAGCATGCTTTGGTCTAAAGACAAAAAAAAAAAAAAAAAAAAAAAGCAGATTCCCTTCTGTTGGGATGGTTATAACATGGGCTCTGGATTTAAAGAGATCTACCTTTACTTCTGCCTAATCTTGTAGTGTCTGGAATATCAAAGGTCCTTATAGAAAGGAGTCAGAATCTGAGATGAAAGGACTATTACATATGACATCTCTTAACCTCTCTGATCCTCATCCAACCCCAACCAAGTCTCAGTCTGCCCAACCCCAATCTTGCCACAAAAATTTGTTAATAGAGATGAAAATATATGCCTTATTTATGTCTTTGGACCTCTATAGAATGACAATAACTTCTTGTCTGAAAATTCCTTTCCTAGCTTCCAAATACAGAAAGAATGTTCTTCAATGATCTAACTAAGGAGAGGGCAGGACAAGCCAATCTCCCAGCAGCTCAATAGGAAGGGGGAAAGGAGAGCATGGTGGACCTCGTCACATAGGAGGTCATATAGGATGCTAGAGAGCAGAAAAGAATGACCCACAGAAACAATTTCTTTTTATCAAATCATATGACAGGTTTCTCATAAAGGCACAGGTATAGCCAAAGGGCTTGGTAGTGGGTTTGCCTTCTTGATTATGGTAGAGAGGGAGGAGAAAGATTTTCACTGAATTAAGACCATTCCAAAATGGTTGGATGCAGAACAATTAAAAGAAAAAGAGTAGTAGAAAGGAGCTTCCTTCATCCTAAGGAATTTATAAATGATGGGAAGGCCAAAGCATAGAGATGGGGGAAATTAGCATAGTGTACTAGTGAAAAGACACAAAAAGGAAACTCAGCTCTCAAATGTCAGTACAAGGCACTAAGTAGCACCTTAATGCTCATGTCTTTCTCCTGTGTCCCACAAGAGAGGTTGTGACAGCACACTGGGTTGGGTAATCTCGAAATCACTGTGACCAGAGAAAACAGCATTGGATGAAAATAGAGGCCTGGTTTCAAGACTCTGCTTAGAAACCCGGGAGTCAGGGAAGCCCGGGGTGTGGGTTGGCAGCACTCCTGCTCTGGAGATGACATCACTGCTGGAGAAAGGCAGTGCTCACTCCTGGCACTCTGAGTCACTGCTCACCAATAACTCAGGGGAGTCTTGCATGGGAATCCCTCATTGTGGGGATTAGTGACCATCAAAACTAGTTTTCAGGTACTTGTGTTTGACTAAGGGGAGAAAGTAAAATTAAAACATCCTTGTAAATGGGAGTCACATGACAGAAGGTAGTACACAAGTCCTGCCATTAGAATCACATGGAAGGGCCCTCCTCCTGCTTCCCGCCACATTAGAGCCGAGCAAACTGAAGTGGTCAAATGCCAGCTACTCCAGTGTCAGGACTAGACTCTGGGCGCCTGAACCCCAATTCAGATACTCTTTCCATTGCATCGCCCTGCACCCATCTCCTGCCAGTTTCCAAGCTGTTAAATGTGGACACTCAGAGCCACATCCACCTAGATAGCAGTGACACTTTTCACCTTACCTAGACTTGCAGACGGCATAGACCCCAAGGGAGAAGTGGGGCCTGTGGGAGAGTAAGTTGGCTGCTTGTGTCATCCTGCAGAAAGACACAGTGGCACAACCAGCAAAACTGGTTCTGGGTGGAAGAACCCTGCAACAGCAGTTCTGCCAGAATCAGGCTGCAGGTGACACCCTGGAAGTCTGGGAGTAATCCCCAAACCTCAATGTGACTAATACTTTTAACACCTTCCCTGGGCAGATACTGTTCGAATAATTAAATTAACCTGAATGATTAGCATCTCACGTCCCCTCCTTTCCTCTGTCTGCTAGAGGAGACAGAAATAACTTGTAAGTCAGCCACAGAAGAAACAAGCAGAGTGTGTCCTGGAAAACTCTATGATCCTTATCTCTAGGTCTTGATTAAATGTATGTAGCAAGAGTATCAGATATTGGACTTTTTTTTTTTTTTAAATAAAGGCACCAAAATGTGAATATCCAAGGAAAAGCTATCCTTCAGCATGGTCACCTTGGAAAAAGGCACAGTTTTCTCAAATGATGCTGCTATTGCTCAAAGCACATGTGTAGCATCTCTTCTGACACTGCCTGCTTCAAATTGGTTTACAAAACCTTGTGCAAAGAAAAACAATGACAACAATAAAACTCGGATCTCCTCCAGCTTGTGGCTGGGTCTTCACATGCAGATCCATCTTACTTCTGGGGTTTCTTTAAACACCTTCAGAGGTCAACATTTACGACTTTGGTAGGCATTCAAAGGATGCTGCAGCATCTCCTTCCAACCATGGTAACACGAGTGTGCCTCTGGCCTGCTGCCATTCACTGTGGTGCACTAAGGACTGGCAAAGGAGCCAGGGAATTCTGGTGGTACGCCTCACCCCTTTCTCTGAGCCACAGGCTAAACCAAGCCCCCCACCCTTGGTGTGTCACTACCTTCCCCAACACTGAAAGCCAGCAAACATCCAAGCTGTGTACGTATTGTTTGGAGGTGACGTGGTAGAGCATAAAAACTCAAATGTCCAACAGGGCCATGCATGGAAAATTCTAGAAAAAAGAAGGCTAAGAAAAGCAATAAAGAACAGCCAGTCCCAATGAGTGCTGTGAAGGTTATTCTCCTTGCAAACACTCTGGCCAGAATCTTTAATTACCAAAATAGTCTAGAATCTGGATTTAAATTTTTTTCTTTATTATTAAATGTGGACAAAAATGTTAAAATTTGAAATATAAGTACATAAATGTATAATATACCCACATTTGTTCTGTGGCCCACACAAGGCAGAAATCGCAGGTTTATGTCCTTTGACCACACAAGCCAAAAGCATCATGTGACACTGAATGGGACCCCAGTCCTGAAACCTACAAAGATTTCTGGGTGGATGTCATCAATAGGAATTTGAAATAAAATATAACTGCTTCTGAAAAGAAGTCTACAATATGGAAATTACAAATCATTCCACTGTGAGATGACACTTTGTATTTTTTCTTGGTACTGCTGATTGAACCCAGGAGTGCTCTATCACTGGCTCCATTCCCCAGCCCTTTTTATTTTTTGAGACAGGGTCTCCTCAATTTGTCCAGGCTGACCTCACAGTCTCCTGAGTAGCTGATATTACAGCACGTGCCACTGTGCCTGGCTGACACCTTTTGCTGGCTTTGTTCAAAAACCTTTTTTTGAACCACCATCCTATTTTTTTTCCAGCCTGATCATTATAAAATCAATAATATCTTAAAGAAGTGCCCTAGGCTCTGCAGCCTCTCTCATAAAGTAGATTTAACTATCACAGCTTTCTTTAAAGGCCCTTCCATAGTTTGGAGAAAACCAACGGGAACTATTTTTTATTACTTATCGATTAACCCAGACCTAATACAATCACAACCACCAAACAATAGTCACTTAAAAATAGACATTAAAGAAATAAAACAAATTTTGCTACAGTGAGCATTATAAAATATCCTTCAAGATCACTTATCAAAGCATATGTAAACTTAAACTTGACCATCTGGAACAACACACATAGGCACACCAACATGCACATGTATATTTGTGTACACATGTGTAAACACACATTTAGACAAGAAAGAGCTCCTGCACATGGCCAGTAAGTGGTATGGAGTGAACTGGACTGAAAGGTCAACTCAGGCCCAAGTCAACTATCTCACTGGTCTACCTCAGAGCTGTCCCTTCCAAATTAGGCATTTTCTTTAAAAGGTCCCTACTGACACATAACACTTAACACATTCACCTACTAGCACTGCTTATCACAGATTGCATGATCATGAAAATTACAGTGATGATTAGAGCTCCTATTTATAGCTTGCTCTAACACTGATAAATACTTGCAGTGACATGATCACATTGTCTTCCCAGTGACCCCTGAGATGGCCCTGCTTCCCTGGCTCACACCGCCAGACAGTGTGGTTCCCTTGCCTTCCTCCCTAGAGCACTGGATCAGCATGCATTGTACCCTCAGCATGATGCTTGGTACAACAGAGACATTTGGAAATGTCTATTTTGTTTCAAATTCAGGAAAGGAGGCCCAGATAATTTCGATTGACTTGCTAAGGATTCTAGTCCCTTCTGGAGGTGTGCCATCACAAAGACTGCCCCTGGTTGTCCAGTCCCATCATCCAGCTTCCAAGAGAATGGGCACAAAGAGAAAGGGCAGGCACTGTTGCAGTGAGTAGGGGTTGGACAGGAGCCAGAGAGGGTGCAGACGGACCTGCACAAGGCCAGAGGTGGAGTTCTTGGGACTGGGAGGGGCAGGAAAAATGGTGCTCAGGAAGCCAAGGATGTTAGTGCAGTGCAGAGAGCACACGGGAACTTCCAGTGCAGGGGCCACGGGCCTCACATACCCACTCTCCCTGCACTTCAGGATGGCACCTGATCTTGTCCATGCAAGGTCTGCTTCCTTCCCTGGGAGGCCCTAATCCCTTGGAAGATTCTCAAGGCTATGCTGACATTCTGTCACTATGTGCCCATTTGGGTCACCTTTCTTGAGCCTAAAGCCAATTTCAACTACATTGTTTTCCTCATGAGTGACATGGGACACTGAGCAATTCATCTTCCTCTGGAAGTCATGCTGCAAACTCCCAGCCAGTTTCCTTTCTCACCCAGCCTGCCCCTGCCCGAGGACAATACGGCATTGACAGGAGTTGTTGACATTGACCTTCTCGTGAGTTTGAAGACAAAGTCTTCTAACACTCACCTGGGTGGTACAGAATTGAAGCAGAAAACACGCTTAGATTTCATCCGGAACCTTCCCTTAAGTACAAAATAAGGGTAAAGGATCAGAAGCTAAGACACTCAGAGTGGGCTTGGCAGAACTGTTTGGAGCTCTCCTAACATCAGAGACTTGGGGCTCGAAAGCAAACTTCCATATGTTTGCTTTCTTGTCCACAATAGGCAATGGTGGGCATCTGTCCTTGGTGTACCTCTGGCTGCCAAGGTGTTACCCTTGTGCTTCTTAAACACACTGGTCCCCAGAGGAACAGACAAAAGTCAAACAGCCAGCAAAAGAAGTGGTTCAAATTCATGGTGGGGGCATTACCCAGTCATGAAGCTCACAGCCCTGCCGTCCTGCTTCCTGACCCCTCCCTTTCCCAGCCAAAGACATTCGCTCTGGGCCCTGCCCTGCCTTGGGAGGCTTCATGGAAAAGCCTGAGATGGGGTTTGAGGGTTCTGCAGTGCAGGAAGGAAAGGTTTTCTGGACTATCTTCCTTAGCTCCAAGTTCTCAGATGGAGCGTGTGGCCTGAAGGACCTGGGAGGGGTGTCAGCTTGACTCATCACCACCTATGGGAGGCCACAGAGCAGAGATAAACCCCCTCATCTCCCCTCACCCCAAAATCAGCACTGAGCAGTATATAATTGAAAATGTGTGACCTTGGAGAAAAAGACAATAGGTTCATTTCCTTTTTTTCTGGCTCAAGTTAATAGGAAGCTACTTGTACAGCATTTAGAGAAAGAATCTTGTGCTGAGGGCAGGCATGTGAATTGAAAAGCATAAACGATGAACCAATGCTAAGAATTCACTCACCTTTGCCTCTTCGTTCACATCCCAGGTAAAGGAAACAGCATTATAGGCGATCTCTTCAATGTTGCCAATCGTATTGAAGCTTTCTTTGTAATCAGCTGTAAGAATAAAAAAGAAAAAGTTTTCAAAAGAGTAAAAATTACTTGGTGGTATGTGTTTTCCAATGGGTAAATTTAAAGTTTATCGATTTTTCTGTCCATCTCTATGGCAACAGTTAAGGATAGGTGCTTACTGGTATTCTTTGGTTAACATTTACCTATGTAAATAAGAACATAAGCATGCTTCTCTATTAAAAGAGAAAAATCTAAGTGAAGCAATGCCCTTATCTGATTTATCAGTTTCACTTTTTACTAGGTTTAAATTATTTAGGTGTTTTTCTCTCCTGATTCTGCCTGTATTCTTTCCTATCACTTAAATTTGCTAGAAATGCCAGAGTATTCCATAGAAATATTTTCTAAAACAGAATATTCTGTATATCAGTTAGGTACTGTCACTTACTTTAGCAAAGAAATTGCAGAAAAGTTGAATGTTCAAAACTTGTTTTTTGTTTGTTTGTTTGTTTTTGATATACGGGATCAAACCCAGGGCCTCATACATGCTAAGCACAAAGACTACAACTGAGCTGCGTCCCCAGTCCAAGGGAAAACACCTTCCGGGCTCAGGTATAGAGAGTTGAGTTTCTAATACCCAGTTCACAATCAACGGCTGACCAGTCAAGGCTTTCTATTACTGTATTTCTTTACTTATATAAAGAAAGAAATCTCTTTACTTATGTAGAGAAATCATCCTGCTGGGTGCAGTGGCACATGCCTGTAAATCCCAGTGGCTCAGGAGGCTGAGGCAGGATGATTTCAAGTTCAAAACTAGCCTCAGCAGCTAAGTGAGGCACTCAGCAACTCAGTGAGACTCTGTCTCTAAATAAACTACCAAAAAGGGGTGAAATGTGGCTCAGTGGTGTCCCCGAGTTCAATTCCTGGTTCCAATAAAAAAAAGAAGAAGAAGAAATCATCCCCATTAACCTCCCCTATAAATACAAAAGCTACCAAAGTGCTTGATATGCATTCTTACGAAACATGTTAGGTTGACTTGCTTGTATATGTAACTTAATTGTTGATAAGTTGTGTTATGCTATGGCTAAGGCTGCCAGGTTTGGCAAATATTTGGGACATACTTATCCTAAAAAAAACCCTGGCTGCTTTTATCAAAACACAAATTTAACCAGGCACCCTGTATCTTAGGTTACAACCCTCACTTTGGACCTCTTCTGAACCAACCACATTGCAGGTTGCAAGACTATTTCTAACTGTGGCTGCAAAGAACAATATGGCAACCATCAGCACGGTTTATTTATCCCCTCTCTCCAGAGACGCACCCTTCACTAGTCTCTGCTCTCTCAGACAACACTGCAATAGAAGTTCTTATTCCTGGAGACTGAATTGATGGTTAACTTCAGAAAAACCTACCAATTGTGCTCTCCAGAATGACCTTCCAGACTCTCTCCAAAATAGGTTGGCCAATCTAACCTCACAATTTAACCTCACAATTCTCTTTCCCTTTCTTTAGCTAATCTGATGGGTGTAGAGTGGAATCCCCTTGATGTTATATTTAAATTTCTTTTTATGGGTCCAGGCAGGTCCTCACATACAGGCTAGCCAACTGAATGTCTCCTTGTATAAACTGCTCACTCCTGTTATTTGGCCGTATTCCTAATCACCTCCCCTAGAAAAACTACATAGATTTACTCCTTCCTTCCTTCCTTCCTTCCTTCCTTCCTTCCTTCCTTCCTTCCTTCCTTCCTTCCCTCCCTCCATCCCTCCCTCCCTTCCTCCTTTCTCCCTCCTTCCCTCCTTCCTTCCTTTCTTCCTTCCTTCCTTCCTTCCTTCCTTCCTTCCTTCCTTCCGGATTGAACCCAAGGGCACTTTACACTTTACCACTAAGCTACATACCCCAGTCCTTTTAAAATTGTTTTAATTTTGAGACAGTGTCTTGCTAAGTTACTGAGGCTAGCTTTGAATTTGCAATCCTCCTGCCTCAGCCCCCGGAACTGCTGGGATGACAGGCATGTGCCCCCGTGCTCAGCTATATCTTTACATTTTTAAACAAAGTACACAAACAAATGATAAAAGCATGTGTGTTCACCATAAAAAAATCAGAAGCTATGAACAAATAACAAAAATACTTAAAAGCAACCACAATGTACTCATTCACAATAACCACCTTTAAATACATCTGTGTACATTTTATCTTTCCTCTCTTTCTCCCTTTCTCAGAATACGTAATATTTCTACAATTATTTTTTAATTAACTCGTAGCCATTGTTGTTACTTAGCACATCTTTAGCATATTCCCATGTTAATAAACTGGTGTAAAAGTACTGTTGAGGCATCTCTAGCAATTAGAGAAATGCAAATTAAGACTACACTGAGATTTCATCTCACTCCAGTCAGAATGGCCATTATCAAGAATACAAGCAACAATAAATGTTGGTGAGGATGTGAGGAAAAAAGGTACACTCATACATTATGGGTGCACTCATACATTGGTGCAACCACTAGGAAAGCAGTATGGAAATTTGTCAGAAAACTTGAAATGGAACCACCATTTGACTCAGTTATTTTATTCCTTGGCTTATACCCAAAGGACTAAAACTCAGCATACTACAGTAATAGAGCCACATCAATGTTTATAGCTGCTCAATTCACAATAGCTAACCCATGGAACCATCCTAGGGGCCCTTCAACAGATGAATGGTTACAAAAGCATGGTATATATACACAATGGAATATTATTCAGCCATAAAGAGAAATGAAATTATGCATTTGCCAGTAAATGGATGGAACTGGAGAGTATCATGCTAAGTGAAATAAGTCAATCCCAAAACACCAAAGACCGAATGTTTTCTCTGATATGCGGATGCTAACTCACAATAAGGGGGGAGTGGGGGTAGAGTAGAATAGAAATACTTTGTATTAGACAAATGGGAATGAAGGGAAGGGAGGGAGGATGGAAATAGGAAAGATAGCAGAATGAATCAGACATATTTTTCTATGTGCATATCTGATTACATGACCAATGTAATTCTATATCATGTACAACCAGAAGAATGAGAAGTTATACTCCATATATGTATAATATGACAAAACACATTCTACTACCATGCATAACTAATAAGAAAAAAATTAAAATATTGGGAAAAAAAAGAAAAAAAAATCACTGTTAAGGGCTAAGTACCATCACATTAGATCTTGTGGCACAACTTTATTTTGCTCTTGTTGGTCATTAGATAACATAGCAGTTTGCTATCTCAAATACCATTTCATTTAATTATCTTTACAGCTAAAATTTTATATGTACTTCATTATATTTTATTAAGATATATTCCCGGGGTCTGGGGGTGTAACTCAGAGGTTGAGCACCTTAGGTTCAATCTCCTGGATTGATAAATAAATAAATAAATAAATAACAAAAGCGAAGATATATTCTCAGAAGTGAAAGTAATAGGCCAAAGAGCAATATATTTTAAGAACTAATTGATTTTGTCAAATTGTTCCTAAAAAGGTTGAAACAGTTAATATTCACAATAACAGTTCTTTTTTTCCTTTTTAAATTGACATGCAAAACCTGCCACCTTATCATTTTAATCGGTAATTCCTTGATTGCTAAAGAGGTTGAATAGTTTTCATTTGGTTTCTGGCTGTTGGCATTTCTTTTTATTCTTTCTCTTAGTTTTTAAAATGTATTCACTTATATAACTGTTTCCAGTTCTATTGCTTGCACATTTTTTTTCTCTTAGGATATTCAAATTTTCTTACTGACTTTAAAATAAATATTTAAAGCTAAAAGAGAAAACAAAAAGCAGAGAAAAACAATTTTATAGTCTACAAATTTAGATTAAGGCATTTATGACTTTATATGAGATGGTTTTAAACGCACACCTGTGCTTTCGGCTGGCCAACAATCTCTTAAAATTATGAAGAGAGAAATAGAGCACTGAATTTGAATAAGAAATTGAATTCCTGGATTCTTTATAACTGGCTTAAAAGATTGTGTTACAATTTTGTTTGAGTTTTTAATCAGCATTTTTAAAAACAGTTTATACGTCAACTGTAAATACGAAAGCAAATGTCATATCTAGAAACTAAGACAAACCAAGGTGCTTAGGTCAAACACGTATTCTAGATGTCACAAGCTATTTGTTGGGTTATAGGGCTTTAGTTTTTTCATAGCTTCTCTCACTGAAAATTTTCTCCAATAAAGAATGTGCACTGAAGAATGACTACGACATTTGCTGGTAAAAGGATGGATCTGGAGAACATCATGCTAAGGGAAATAGGCCAATCCCTAAAAACAAAGGTCAAGTGCTTTTGCTGATACGTGGAAGCTAAACCACAATCAAGGGGAAGAAAGGGAAGAAGAGAAGTTCGTAGATTAGAGAAAGGGGAACGGAAAGGAAGTGAGGTGGGGATGGGAATAGGAAAGACAGTGGAATAAATCTAACATAATTTTCCTATGAACACATATGAAAATACCTAAGGGAACCCCACCATGGTGCCCACCCACAAGAATGGGGTGGGTCTTAATTAGAATAAAATATATCCTATGCCTGTATAATTTTATTCAAATGGATTCTATTATCATGTATAACTAAGAAGAACCAACATGATAAAAAATTTTTTTAAATGTGTCATCTGAAAAAGGAAAAACATTTTCAGAAACAGGTGTAATAAAAACAAAAACAAAACCCTTACTAGGTCCCTCAGTCAGGCAGAGATCCCCTCTCTTCGTCAATCAACATTTGTAACAAATGCTCAAGATGAGCCCCTGGCTTCCAGGCGTTGTCCTCAGACGGAGGAACAGCAGAAAACAAGACTAGGTCCCCAACAGGGTGGCTCTTTCAGTCCAGAAGGAGCCAGAATATAAATCGGTAAATACATAAATGAACAAGACAATTAGACAAATATCTTTAATATGCTTTTTTTAATGCCAAAAACAAAAGGGTGGGTAAGACTATGTTTTACTGGTTTTATTACCTTGTTTATTTCCCTCACAGCATGTGCGAGTACTTCATTTATTTGTTTACCATTTTTCACCAGCACTTCTCATTAGCAATTTACAGGCCAAAGAAATGATCTTAAATACTGCTGCTTTCTCAGAGCGTAACATCATATGCTTAAGATGCACCCAATAAATTTGTTGAACTAGAGAATGTGTGGATGGATTCACAGATGTTCTAAACACAAAAAATATAACCAAGACATGAACATCATACACTTCTCTGAAGCCTTAAATGGGAAACGTCTGTTCTTCTCTACCCCTCATTTCTAGTGTCTGCAGAGGGTCAAAGAGCTGCGTCTCCTGTTTCTGGAAGCTGTGCTCACATCCTTTGATAAGTGCCGTTTACTTCAGGGTTTATGACCTATGGGGTAGGAATAGGAACTTAGGTATACATGACAGTAGAATCATGTACAACCTGGTGGTAAATTGTCCTTGACTAATTTCCTCATGAAAGTTTCTCAAGCCCCAATTTTGCAAATGTTGATAGTTGCAACCAGTAGAAGGTCCTGCTGCTCTATTCGTTTCCTAGAGCATCCACCACAAATGGCCAAAACAACAGAAATGGATTTTCACTTAGTTCTGGAAGCCAGATGCTTGAAATAAAGGTGTCAGGAGTGTTGGTTCCTTCTGGAGGCCCTGAAGGATAATCTGCTGTGTGCCTCCCTAGCTTCTGATGGTGGCCAGCAAGGCTTCATGCTCCTTGATGTGCTGCCTGTCACTGAGTCTGCCACAAGGTGTTCTCTTCTGCATCGCTGTGTGCATTCCTCCTTCTCTTCTCTTCTAAGGACCAGTCACTGGATTTTTGGATGATCTCATCTTAAGTTTCTTAATTAATTATATCTTTTTCTAAAATGAGGTCTTATTTGCAAGTTCTTGGAGTTGGGACATGGATATATATCTTTTTTGAGAGAGAGAGAGAGAGAGAGAGGGAGGGAGAATCTTTTTTTTTTTTTTTTTTTTTTGTGGATGGACACAACACAATGCCTTTATTTTTATGTGGTGCTGAGAATCGAACCCGGGTCACACCCATGCTAGGTGAGCGCTCTTCCGCTAAGCCACAATCCCAGCCCCAAATATATATATCATTTTTGAATGTCATCATTCAATGTCCTTCATGAGATTCCTTCCCATAACTAAGAAGCATGATTGGAGTGAATGGCTTGCTCTTGTGTAAGGGCCATTATAGGTTAAAAAATAATCACCCCCCTTGAAAAGAATTATAAAGCATATAAATGTGAACATATTAAAATTTGAATCAAATTTCCCTAAAAAATGTAATGAGCAATATTAAAAACTACATTTTTGATACACCAGATTGTAAACATAATACCAATATCTATTAGGTGAAGAAGAGAATATAAATAGGAAATTGACTTAGGTGTTTCTAAAAAAAAGTATGATGAAGCAAAATTATTATTGAATACAACAATTTTTTTCTCAATTATGCCAAATGACTTAAGAAGGTAGTTAGTTCTTACACACACCAGCCCGCCCAGCAAGATCACCAGATCAACTCTGGCAATAACTGGTGGGACAGATTTCATGTCACCCAGTCTACCCTTAAGTTATGATTGCTCTCTTCACTCACAGGCCTTCCCTTTTTCACCTCACTTCTTTAAAGTTGTGCTTTAATCTGCACTGAACAGAATAATACATCTTCATAAAACTTGTATCAATGTTAGAAGGAAGTATGAAGTTGGAAAAGTGGCACGTGGAAGCATTTGGAAGTCTATATCGACATTAGCTATATACCTATGTCCTTGATTTAGCCTCCATCATAGTAGTCTAATTACTGTTTTCTGGGCGGACATTGAAGAGTGGGAAATAAATGAACTCTTACAATGTTGTTATTACCACATCTCAATGAATTCTTGATTTTTCTTTAATGATTTTTTTCCCATTCAAAAAAAAAAATCAAAAGAGGAGAGCGAGGGATGAAGATAGTTCTTAATAAGACTAATAGTCTTGGTAATTTACACACAAGTGAACAATCCTAAAGTACACACCCAACCTGAAGTATCAAAAAGAGCGAAACCATAGTCACAGGAGTATGTCTAATAAAGCAAGAATAAAATTGATCTCATTGTTAATGTCATTCTGAGATAGGACCCAAATCTCTCAGTCATATCCAAGGCTGTGCTCCTGATATGTTAAAGTACAGGAATGCACAGCTATGCATATTCTCTAGGGCCTGTTAGGAGGACCCCAAAGTAGAATGGGTGTTTCTGGATTCCCAGAGTTGACAGGCTTGTGTGTAGCAAGTACTCTGTAACAATGCTTCTCAGTGTTGGGGTACATCGGGATCACTTAGAAGACTTGTAAAATTCATATGTCTGAGCCAACCTAAAGATTCTGATTCAGTTGATCTGGAACATGTCCAAGAATGTGTATTTCTATCAAGTTCCCAGGCAGGGCCACTGCTGCTTATCGGGGGACCACACTTTGGGTAACAATGGTTCTACATTTTGGCAAATTTGATTCTATGGTGAAAAAAGAAAGACTGGATCCTTTGGGTATGTTTGGTTCATTCCAAACATAGCCTTAGAAAGCACTACATCTGTCATTGAGGTCCTTTATTAACTGTTAATGAATTTCCTGTGACAGATTGTTCTTCTCCGAAAGCTTTCTCTCTTGATAAACACAAACACCAAATACAGAGGACCAGACAGTCACGTACATAGGGAGACTTAGGCACTACCCACTCCAAGATGTGATCATCCTCATGCCTGGCATCCCATCCAGAAATGCCCATTCCCTCAGATAAAGGCATTTTCACCTCCTGGCATTAAAATGTTAATGATCTTGGAATAAAAAGTAACCCAATCAAGAACTTAATTGCCCATCCCAAGCCTGTGCCAAGCCTTTTGCCAACATGAGACCATTGTTCTCATCCAACCTTCCATGAGGTAGGAGTCTGTACTCTCCTCCAGTTAAACTGCTTGTGGAAAATCACATAACTGGTAACGAGCCAATTTGTCCTCTGAATCCAGGTCTGTTTGGTGCCAAAGGCCATACTGTAAATCACTGCCTATATTTAGCTTGCAAATTAAACAATAAATTGTCATCAGATATTGGTACCACAGCATGACCTTCAATGCAACTGAGTTGTGAAGAAGCACTGAGAAAAACCAAGTTCATGAGGCAGAGAGAGAGTACAATTTTGAACCACTGCAAATTCCTTGACAAAGGAGGGCAGGGTTGGGTCAGCTGTGTAGGTGGAGGCAAACAAGAAGACATCTCCATATTCTGCAAGCACATGAAGATTGAGAGAAAAGTTAAAAATTCAGTCCTAGCCGGCACATGCCTGTAATCCCAGTGGCTCAGGAGGCTGAGGCAGGAGGATGGTGAGTTTAAAGCCAGCCTCAGCAATGGCCAGGCGCTAAGCAACTCAGTGAGACCCTGTCTCTAAATAAAATACAAAATAGGGCTGGGGATGAGGTTCAGTGGTTGAGTGCCCCCAAATTCAATCCCTAGTACCTTAAAAAAAAAAAAAGGCAGCTCTTCTAAGAAAACCAGGGTTGGAAAAGGCTGACGAACTTTACACTGTTTCATAAAAGGGCTGCTAAGCTCGCACGAGTGCAAGGCTCACCATGCATCTTTCTGGCAAGTTAGATTCTGAACAGGAATTATTGAATTCGATTCAATTCTATTTTAATTGTTATAGGAGGGATGATAGAGAATCCTTTTGTTATCTTTTTATTTTTTATCTTTTGTATGTAATCAGTGGTTTGTTAATAGTTCTGTCAATTCAGACTTTTGAAGACTGGGTTTTCTTCTAACTGATGTATAAGCAAGAACGATGCTGGAATGCTGTCAAAGGAAATGCTAGTTTCTTTACCCTAATTAAGCTTCATGGTAAATTATAACTGCCCCTTTTAATTATTTTGTATATTTGTTGGAGATTAAAAGGAGTGGTGTAATTAATATAAAAATTGCTTCTCTTCTGAAAGGTATGGATTCTGCCTGGACTAGTAAAATAATGATGCTGGAATGCTGGAAATGGCTCTGAGCACCATTGCCAATTCAGTGTGTACAATGCAGATGTTTTTTTTAAAAGAATGTTGAAAACCTGGCATAGTTTAGGTATTTGGGGTCATAGTGCCACAAGTCCATCTACAGGGTGACAGCCAAAGGGAGAAGTAGTGGCAGTGCAAACACACACCTAGATTTAGTTTTCTGACCTTTTCTCGCCAAACTCTGTGGACCTTCAAGGAGTTAACAAACCTCTCTGAACTTGTGTTTCCTCATTGACAAAATAGGAAAATATCTAGGAGAACAGAAGCTGCTTGTCCATAATGGATGATGGGAACCATCCTGGCCTCCACTTAACTCTAACCTGCCTGTCCTCAAACATTAATTAGAGGGTCATCTGAGGGGCACTCACTCTGACTTGCAATAAGTGAAATTAATAAACCCTAAAACCCTAATCTAAGTGGGTTCCAAGATTTTTGTTATGTTTTGTTTTTTCAAAATTGAAGAAACAGCTTTTTAAACCTGAGGGACTCACAAGAACTTGCTAAAGAGCTTGTTATATTCTTACAATGTTAAAGCACTATAAGCCAGAGGTAACCTGGGCGTCCTTTAGTGGGCTGACATTTGAGCTGATTTTGAGAAGCCCTAAATGCATTTCCATTGTTTGGTCCTGGTCCACGAGCCAAACAAAATGGATACCATTTTTTTTTGAGGGCTAAGTATGTAATAGGCCCTGTTCTAAATATACACACTTCACCAACATTACCAGGGACAACTCAGTTTCTTCTTCTTTTTTTTTTTCCCCATTGCCTAAAATAGAAAATAAGCAAATACTTCCAGTACCTCCCTTCCCCCACGGTTTGTATCTTGTTTGTTTTTGTTTGTTATCACTGAAGACCACAGAATGGAAAAATTACAAAGAATAGAGGATTATTTAGCTCATAGTCCTAGAGACTGGGAAGTCCGAAAGCATGGGGCTGGTATCTGGTGAGAACTTTCTTGCTAATTTAAGACACAGCACACGGGATCTCATGGTGAGACAGAGCATGCTCGTTGGCTCAGGTGACCCTTCTTTTAAAGTCACCCATGCATCAGGGGCCCCCACTCTCAGGATCTCACCTAATCTTAGTTACCTCCCAAAGGCCCTACCTCCAAATGCACACGAATTGGAGGATTAAATTTCCAACATGGACTCTTGGGGGACACGCTCAAACCACAGCAGTTTATAAGAGACTCAGCTGGGATTGGAACCTACAAAGTTCTTTCTATACACAAAGCTGGAACTTTTGACTTCTGTGACATATAATCTTTCAAATGAGCACTTTTTGGTAAATAATCCAGAAAAATAATGGAAACCGAAATTGTGAGTTCATAATACACAACTATCAGAGAACAAGGCTTCGATATTATTAAAGCTGTCATAATCAATAGCATTATTACTACGCACTCTCCATGACTTATTGTTAGAGTCTGTAAACAAATCAGGATGGTGCCTGGCATTTTGCCAGAGAAATGTTAGGGTCTGTAAACAAGTCTGGATGGCACCTGGCAAAATGCCAGAGGGAGTGGTTTGTAAAGTAACACCAGCGAGCCATTAAGTATGGAGATTCCTTATTGGTTGACTGCTGTATCTAGTTTATGTTAATTAGATAAGCTGTGTGGAATGTATAAATACCCCTCCTGTCCTACAATAAACGGCTCCCACTCCTGCTGTATCAATGTACACAAGTTGCTCGCCACCCCCCGGTTATTTTGCTGCAGCCGGACTTCGGCAACTTATCATTAATAATACCCTCACAGAGATCATCTAAGATGACATCTCTTTGGGGATTATTCTCCTTAAGCTAATCCAGTATTTTATTTGTTTTTGCTTTACTCTCTGTTTTTTCTTGAGGAGGAATTATATAGGCCAATGTTAAAGACTTTGAATTTTATTGAATGAAAATTTAAAATAAGGAAAACATTTTACCTTGTGATCCATTATATTTCATGTATGCTAGTATTTTTAATATTATTTGATTTCATTTTTTTAAAGAATGCTGTTTTCACCTACAAATGTAATTCCACATGGTTCATACCCTATGTGTAGACACTCAAATGCACATGCATGTGTCTATAAATACATGTGTCTGTACATGAATCATGGCTTATAGCTTTGAATCTAATCAACTTGGATGGGCTTGAAATTAAACTCTTCCCATCAGTTCATGTGACTTAGAGAGATTTAATTTTATCTCATCCCTGGTCCACAAAGTTAGTTCATAAATGACAAAAATTCAAATAAAACAAACAAATAAAACTGGTGTTTTCTAAGAATTTTCTGGGTGAATAAAGATATGGATGGTATTTTGGTAAATAATTTATACTTTTACTTGGCATGAACTATTCATGATTTAGTCTGGCTTTCTAATCTTTATTTCATCACTTGACACACCAACAAACTTGGCGGTTTGTGTGAAGATAAGAAGTTATGGGCACATGGGATTACCTCCAAAGTAGTTAATCAACCCTCATTGGCTCCCTCTACCACAAACTCCCTAACCTCCTCCCACCCAGATGATATTTTGGAGAAACAGTATCACTTGCTTAAAACAATATAATTGGAACTCTTCCTCAAATGATGGTGCTTTTCCATTATTAGTAAGAATTTCAAGAATTGTATTCTGTAAGACATTCCACAGTCTGACCAAGGCCCATCCTTGGGGCTGGGGTTGTGGCTCAGTGGTAGAGTGCTCACCTAGCACGTGTGAGGCCCTGATCCTCAGCAACACATACAATAAATGAAATAAAAGTATTGTGCCCAACTACATCTAAAAAATAAATATTTTTTTTTAAAAGCCCATCCTGGTGTCTAACAACCATCAGTGTCAGAAATAATTTCAAACATCGATAGTCATACTTGAGAGTTTCAGACCTGAATAGATTTAAACAATAAAAATGACTTTTTTGGTCATGGGTGGTGCCATACACAGATGTATTATAAGTCCTGTCCATCTTCAAATGGATTATCTTTCACTAAATTTGAATCAAAAGCCTAATTCTTTCAGAGACTCAATGTATATTAAGATTGAATCTCCATTTTCTACCTCCCCAATGGTCTCTAACTACCCTATCACAAATACTGAACTAGTGGGCAGACATGGGAACATAAATCTGTCCCGCGATGTAAAGGTAGGGGTGGCTTGAGGGACTGAAATGACTAATCTAACTGGTTGTATTAGAAAAGTTGTTTTTTCACTAAGTGCTATGTAAATGATTTGTATTGCTATTCCTGTTTGCTTTTACAATATTCTGTCATTTCTAATATTATATTAGAGGATTTCTATATTGTTTCAAATCTGGAATTCTATTCCTTTCAATATATGTCTTCAATAAGATAAACATGTCATTCACAGGAAAGAAGCTGCAACTTCAGTTGACCTTTGTAATGCTGGCCACAGCATATGGGGACAGTAGGTAGAAGCCACCTGAACTGGCCGTGACTTTGGAAAAGCTGTAGGACCCCTCTAAGCTGGTGTCCTATCATTAAAACGGAGATGCTATGGCACAGCCTCACAGGATGTAGACCGATCACCTATTAAGCCCTCGCTTACCTCAATACTCATCTTTTCAAAAGCTGAAACACAACTGTTGGCTCCACATTCCTGGAGTAGGTTCAAAGAGTTTTCTTCAGATTAATTTCATCTTATTTTGGCTTCCACAACCTCAAAGAGTTTAATTTAATTTTAGAAAAACTTAGTCTTGCTGTTTAGGTTTTGTAAACAAAGCAGGAAAACTAACTTTGTCTAATTTTGCACTTGGGGCTATTTCAAAGATATAGACTCATTTCAGTTAAAAGATGCAGGGTCAGAGAAGCTTCCAGAAAGTGCTGAAGGTTAGCTAAAAATACTAACTCTATACTTTTGTTCAGGAATCATCTTATTCTCACAAAACTATCAGGCTGTATCTTCAGGGTTTTTTTTTTTTTTTTGTCATTTTTAGGTCAATGCAATGATTTAAAAATAGAGGCTATCATGATAACTGAGGTTTATCATTAAATGCATTTCTGAAAAAAATAATAATTAGGTTCCAAGCCAAAAAAAAAAAAAAGAAATCAAATTTAAAAGTACAAATTATGTGATGAAAACACAGTATAATAACTATGAATATAGAAAAAGGCCCATCAGGGGAAAAACAACACAATGTCTGGTAAATATTTAAAAAAAAGAAGAAGATAGGAAATATAGCATTTGACAGAACTACACATGGTGGGTCTATCATGTGAGTGTGTGTATGTGTGCTTTAGTTTTGAAATCTTACCATCTAAACCAGTATCTCTATGGGGCAGTTCAGCCCTCTCAATAAAACAATCTTAAAGAGGGCTTCAAGTATCCATTCCATGCTTCAGTACTCTCTGAAACATTCCTTCTGGTTAAACACTCAGGGCCCTAATATTTCCAGGACTAGGAAAATTCCTTACCAGAAAAGAATAGTAAAGGAAAATGTTTATAGAAGGCTACATTAATTGTAATTTTTAATTTCCAAATTTTTTTAAAGTTTGTTTTTTTTAACAATTTCTCATTTGTTTGCTTCAGGCAAATAGTAATGATTTCTAGTTAAGATTTTAAAAAAAGAAAACTCTTCTCACTTATTAGTATATACATTATGTTTCTGTGCTAGCAATTAAATCTTAAGAGTTGCTGAAGTTTCATCAAAATAAAGTACCAAAAGCACAATTTGCATCCAGAAAAATGCTACCTAAAACACGTCTTTCTGTATGAAAGCGGAGAGTTCAACACCAGTCAGATTTCCTGGTTAAATAGGCATATTTACCATAACTGTCACCTAAATATAAAACTGCCCAGAGCACTTTGTTCATCAGCCACTAAACACTGGTTGAACAACTACCTGCTCTATGCCCAGTTCTGGATCAGGTGCTGGGTATATAGAATTTCTTTTTTAAAAAAGAAATTCTTCTTCTATTCAAAAAGTTGGACCCAGTGGCTGGAGAGAATTAAACTGATAAAGCAAGTGAAACATGGCAACTCGCCAGTGCCTAGGTACAAACCCGAGCCCATGAGGAAGCAGCTGACTCTACCTGGGAAGACCAGAATGATCTCACCCAGAGGGAGGACAAGGGAACAAGGTCTCAAGGTGGGAGATGTCTTCCAGAAGGAGGAGGGAAGAGAGGGGGCTGTTCTAGGCCTGAGAGTCCTAGAGAAGAACAAAAGACGGGTCAAAGTTACTAGGAAAACATAGAAAGGGGTGAAAAGACTCCTATAGATGTGACATTAAGAAATTTTAATAAAAGATAGATCACACTAGAAAGACCTGAATAACAGCTTAGGATGAGGGGCAGAAGTGTAGCAAAGAGGAAGACCCAGCAATAACTCAAGGGACCCTGGGGACTAGGAACTGGTGTGTGATTCCAAAACTCTGGGTGATTATAGACTCCAGCCCTGACCTTGACCCTTCTCTGAAGGGAAGCAGGGGGAACTCTAGGGCCACCCTAGTCACTCACTCTGACAGGGAAATGATTCTCTCTACACAGGTGTTGGCCTCAACAGAATCAGTTTCTCAGATTCATACCAAGACTTGCATGCAATGAATGGCTCAGTTATTACTGAAAATTATTATTATTATTCTGCCTGAACAAATGTTCAACTTTAAAGAACACTTGCATTTTACAATGCTTTGAAATACTTAACCTTCATACCCTACCATGCTTTTATCGCATAAATGCTTTCTAACCAAAGTTGAAGATGAAAAGGAATTTTCTGTAACCGTGGCTTCGGCGCCGCCCTATAAAACAGAGCACGTCTCCTGCTGCATTGAAGGTGATGACAGGGAGAGCTGGTGAGAGAGGAAAGAATCTGAGAGCTCCTGGTGCCCACCTGCCTGGTTCTGCAGGGGAAGAAGGGACACAGCTGGCTCGTAGCCTGAACTCTCACCAGGCCTCAGAGTTCATTTTTGAAGTTGGGGGCTCTTGTTGTCTTGCTTTTTATCAAATATCTATCCTGTCTATTAAGAAGTATGGAAACAGCCTAGAAAAACATCAGAAAATAAAATTCCATTTGCTTGAGTTATTTTTATTTTTTTATTTTTGGTACCAGGGATTGAACCCAGGGGTGTTTAACCACTGAGCCATATCCCCATCCCTTTTTTAATATTTTATTTAGAGACAGGATGTCACTGAGTTTCTTAGAGCCTCAATATGTTGCTGAACTCAACATCCTCCAGCCTCAGCCTCCAGAGCTGCTGGGATTACAGGCATGTGCCACCTCGTCCAGCCATTGAGTTATTTTTAAAGGAGAAAAGACCCGAGTTTTCCATTCTGCAAGGAGATAGCAAGTGTGTGGAAGTCTGGGGCTAGTGCAGGCCCCCTGAGAGATAAGCTTAATAGAAGGGTAGAAAACCCATGTGATAGAGTAGTGGACGCTGAGGACTCTTTCTTGTCACCCAGGCCTATTGGGCCATGAATTCATACTCCTTGACAATCTGGCCACCTGACCTCCAAAAAGACCATAGTTGCTTTTTCCCACACACAACCTCAAATCTCCCCACCTCCTACACAGGTCTCAGAGGAGCCCAGCCCAGAACTGCCTATAAAAACTGCAGGAAGGAACGAAGGTCGCTCAGAAAGCCAGCTGCCTCTAGACATCTCAGGAAAACTGTGCTGCTTAATTTGAATCACAGTTCCTTGAGAGGAGAGCAGGACTCCAGAAGAGAAAGAAGTCCAAGGTTTCACGGTGGTCATCTGAGCTCTTGTTTGAGAATCTTTCCAAAGGCTTTCTGGTCTCTCAAGGAGAAACATGGAGAAGTCAACTTGGAGAAATGTTTGATATCATTGGAACTTAAGTCTTCAGGGAAAGTATTACTTTAATATAAAACTACTATCAACAATGCACGATATTAAAATGGCTCTTAATAAACACATTTGTATTAAGGTGCAGACAAAAATCCTATAATGACATGCTAATAACTGAGAATGAAGTTAATTGTCAGCTAAGTACCATGGAAAATTAAAGGATTAATGTAACCAAATAACTAATACATCCTGATACAGGCAAGATTACGGTGAACCAAAATTAAAGTCAGAGATTGAACAAAGGGCATACCACTGGTTTCACAATTAGCTACAAAATTTTACCAATTTTGGTAACATGAGCTATAAGTGAAAAATAATGATGTACTGGTGGAATCAGTCTCATTAATCCCAACGAGCAATCAGGTAATTCTGAAATTGCACATACTATGATGTGTATTATTTTGGAACATCTGCATCATAAAGTAGTGAGGGAATTCTGAATTGTGTTCATAAGGGAGAAATGATATATAAATGTTAACAAATTAACTGTCATAGCTTCTGGCTTTCACTCTGTGAAGTTAATAGTAGTTGTTGAGCCCCTTCTAATTTGCCTTCTCCACTTGAAAAGTAACAAATTGAAAGATGCCCACCCCCAGAGAGTGGCGTTGGAATGATACACCGAATAGATTCAATATCTAATCCAGGTCTTAATTTGATTGGTAATTCATTTAAAATATTTTTCAGATGGCTCATATGCTGAGCCCAACTGGGTAACTCCACCATGCAAATGAGTCTAGGGCTGCCATCTTGCTCCAGGTGTGGAGGGGGCTTCAAAATCAACAGGTGCCCCACTGATCTCAGGACCTGGTCCACCTCCACTCCCCCAGGACCCAGCCCCTTCCCTTTGGGTGCCACACCCACCCAACTGGCAAAACTGTGTCTTCCTTTCACGGCCTTTCTCCTTTATCCCCATAGCCAGCCAGTCAGCAAGTGTCTGCCCTTCCTATGGTTCATCACTCATTCTTCTGTAACTTTGTATTTCCCCCTTCACAATTCTTGCCTCTGCATATTGGTCCTTCCCCTGGCTGTCACTGGCCTCCCGGTTGCCAGTCTCCACTCCACTGCATCCCCTCCTCCTGGCTGGCCCAGAATCCCCTCTCTAAAATACAAGATCATCCCATTACAGTCCTGCCATACATCGTCAGAGGTTATCCAGAGCCTCAAAATTCAGTACTACAAGTCATTAAATAGAAATTTCATCACAGTATTCTGTTTGTCTATTACCCCTCATATTTTCCACCCATCTGTCCTTACAGGAGTTCTGGGAGGATAGGGGCACACATGTACCACAGCCATTTAGAGAAACGGTAATATGTAGGTACAATGTCTATGCTTCCTCTTTTATGTATTCCTGAATCTCAAAGTCTACTTTGTTCAATAATAGAAAAAACATGTTAAACCTCAATATGGAATATAAGTGCATGCACACTCCTACATCCCCCTACAAAGCCACAAAACAAGACTTTGTGGAGCCATGACAGTGTTAAAGCAACAGAGGACAAGAAGATCTGAGGTTATTTACCCTCAACATCTGGCTCAGTGAGGTTCCTCTGTAAAGATGCTGGAGTTAGTGTTTGCAAAGGAGCTGAACCAGCATGACCCTGATGTTTAACCTGTAGCTCTGAGGTTTGCCAACAGGATAGAAGTGGCAATGACCTTCTAACATCAGGAGCCATCCAAGTGTATGGCCCTCCTGGACACAGCCAGCCAGCATTGGCCCCAAAGACTTCAGCCTGTGCTGCATAAAGAGAGCTCCACCCAGGGGTCCTTTCAGAGCTGGAGACCAACAAGTTCCATCTAGGCTTCACATCCTTGTCACTCTGAGGTCTCCCAGCCCCTTCCCTTTGGGTGCCACACCCACCTAACAGCAAAGCCGTGTTTTCCTTTCCCAAAAAATCAAGCCCTTTCCCAGTCTCATTTATTTGGGACTTCCTTCCTTCTCCTGCTCTGCATGGCTCAATGAATTCTCACTAGTGTGCTTGGTAGTTCATGTCCCTCCAATTTTGCTAACAGTTTTATGGACTTGAAACAATTTTCCAATCTCATTTTATTTTTTTGTCTTGATCATTTTACCCAGCGTGTGCTACTTCCTCGGCTTGTAGCACCACTGCTCCCCTACCTTTCGGACCTCATATTCCTTTTATATCCTTCCAGAACATCTTCTCTGGGAAGAGTTCCTCTGTGCTACCTCTTACCATTTGACATTTTAGCTGTTCATCTTTTTTACCTCTAGATTTGAGCAGCTTGAGAGAAAGACCCTGGGCTAATCCCACTTTTCTCACCAGTGCCTAACAAAGGGCCTGGCACACAGAAGGTGCTCAATAAATGTATTCATTTTCTCAAACTGGTGTTAATAAACATGGGCTCATCATTAACTCCATGTCTCAATATAATGGGGCTGTTATACTCAGAGACAAACTACAAATAAAATTAAGTGGCTTTTCCACATAGGAGGTATAATTGACACAGGAATGTCCCTTGGGCTGCAGAGTATGAACTTATTTATGACCCTGAGTAATTGCTATTATTCAAGAAGCTTACAAGAAAGAACTTGTGAGCCATGGAGAACTTTGCTTGTGTGTTTTGAAAAGCAGCAGAATTCACTTGGGCCTGGGTTTGTTTGTTTTACTTTTATCAGAGATAATTACTCATGTTTCTTTCCCCACCCCCAAATACTTTAAGAACCACATATCTGAACTAGCTTTTTGGAAACTGCAGAATGAGTAGCAGCTAACAGTTTTACCACCCAGACTGTAAAATGTTCTCAGTGTTGGAAGGTAAGGGCAAAAGGAAGGACATCAATTAATGAATATCTTCAGACCCTTTGCACATAATACGTGCCCGGGGTGTCAGGAGCTAGCTAGGGGCTCAGATACAAAAGTGATATATGGTTGAGAGAGAGGACCAAATTCTGGCATTCTTGGGTTTCCACCCTATCTACCAAGAGTGGAATCTTGGGTAAAATTCTTACCCCTCACCATCTCAGCTTTTAAACCCCATCATGGTTGTTTTGAGGATGAAGGAGAAAATGCTAATGGATGACGTTTCTAGAGCCTGAAACACAGGAGGCAATGGTAGCTGTTACTAAGGTATAGTTCATTCCTTCAGGCCCACCCTTCACCAGCATAATCAGAGTTTCCTGCCCACATTCATCCATTCATTTATTCATTCATTCATGAAATACTGACCAACACTCAGTATGTTGCAGGCGCTGTGCTAAGTACTGAGACTAGAGCAAGGGACAAAACAGAAAGCTCTGCATTCATGCAGCTTACCATGTAGCAGGAAGCAAAACTAGAAGAAATATGAACATAAATAAATAACACGTCAGGTGGTGATAAGTGCCCTGAAGTTAAAGATAATGGAGCTAGAGAATGAAGAGGGTATGTAGGTGACAGGGAATACCTTGGTGACAAGGCTTGGGGAAAAAATGAGGGAAAAGGCCACCTAAGTATCAGTGTGAACAGCATCCCAGGCAGAAGGGAATAAGTGAGGAGACAGTACCCTGGAATCTCCACTCAAGCCACAGGAACCTGGCTGGAGACCCAGCTCCAAGCTCTCCCTCTGCCCTGGGCCTCAGAACCCTGCTCTCTTTTGCAGGGAACCAAAGACAGGACTCCCCCAGGGTCTGGCAGTCAGAGCCTGGCTAGCACATTGAGGGCCACTCAGAGGATTAGGTGTGGGAGATGAGGAAAGGCCCAAAATTGGACTCTAATTCCAGTTTCAGGTCACCACCTGGATGGCTCAGTTGAATTTGCAGACCACAGACACCAGAGGAGATATGGAAACTATGATTTCTGAGCCCTGACTTCAATTTTCAGCCTCATGGAAGTTTTTTTAAAAAGAGTTTCCTTAAATAATTTCAAACTCTTCCCTTCCTTTTTTCGGCCATTAGAAGGCTGTCAATCAAAATTGGCTCATGTATGGTACACGTGCTCTCTGGTCTTCCTGCACACTTAGCAGGCATTGATAATCCTCTGCCAGACTCCTGGTAGAGTACAGGGGGGGTGCCTTAGGGCTGTTCTTCCTCCCACACTTGAGTTCCCATGGATGATGGCACACAGTACCCAGGTACATGGCCTCTCAACTTCAGTTCTCTTTTGTATTAGAAACATGTTTACAACCCTGGCAGAGGGATATTTGGCTTGACTTTTATAAGGAATTCTGTGATAGTTTTGCACGTTTTCTCACCCTGTGAGCAGCTGTCAAGTTGAGGTTAAGGACAGATAGAAAACATTTGTGCACAGAAAACATTTGCACCAATTGAATTCAAGGGACTGGCTTTGTACCTTGGTCTCTGGTGTGAAGCTTCTCATGATGTTCCTCATTAAAAGTCATAGATTTCAAAGACAAAGCATGTGTTCTGTCCATGTGCATGTGTGTGCTTTCACACATATACATGGGTTGTATAAGGGAGAAAAGTCTGAAGGAAGATGAGAGGTGATAAAGGAAAGATAAAAGAAGATTTGAAGGGTTACCAGAGCTGAGAAATCATCCTGGGCTCAGAAAACTAAACTCTGTTACAATATCAAAGTTGAATCAACAGGTATGCCAGTAAAATGCTTTTTATTATTTGCCTTACTTGAACTTAGCCCAAATTTCTATTTAATTGCTCCTCTCGTTTTCTTGGGTAATAATTATAAGGCTAACTTTTCAAATAAAATAAAATTGTTCCTCTGCTTTATGCAGACTAGTTACAAAGCAAGCTAAGGCAAGTTCCCCAAACCCATATCTCAGTCTTAGATTTAATATATGGACCCAGGGCAGGAAGACTATTTTTATTCCAGCAGTTGTACTAATTACTGAGGACAAGTCACATGAGACAGTAGGTCAGGGAGCCTTTCTAGACCTGTTTCCTTGGGCATTAGATTAATATGTTTGACTAGTTATCACAGGTGTGTGTGTGTGTGTGTGTGTGTGTGTGTGTGTGTGTTTGATGAGGGGTAGGAGTGGCTTTACTATTTTGTAGGACAAATCAATAATTAGTTTCAATATGTTCTATGTTGAGTCTCTAACCTTAACCTAGTCACTAACCAAACTCTGCCATTGGTCAAGGGATTCTAGCAAGATTGAGAGGGAAGGTCTGAAAAGTCCTTCATTACATTATGTAAGAAATCAAAGAAAGCATCCTTCTAGCAGCTCAGTGATGCCTTCTGATGCCCAGCACAATGGAAACCTTCTCTGTGCCTATACTCATGGGGACTGTAGCCCCGTGGTTTTCAAAATGGAGCAATGAAGCCTGGAATATGAGAAAAGATTTCTTCCTTATGGAAATAGCATGTAACTAAAATGTTAAAATACTTACAAATGCTTGCTTTATTGGCTGTGTTTTCAATCACTTTTGGAGACCTTTGAAATCCATGCTTTGACTTTCCCTACTTGGCTCTGTATCTCAGAAGTCAATTCCTAAAAATTGCATTTTTTAAGGTCATATGCCCTCTGGCTTTGGGTTAAATGTGGTCTATGAGAAGCACTGGCAGGAGACTGGCAGACAAGGGAAGCCAGGGCATTTCCTCTCTTCCCTCTTGGCACTGAAAGTCTCTGGCAGTGATTCCTCTGTGGCTCCGCCTCCTAATGGGAAACTGCTCCCTCTGTGGTCCCAGCTCCTGCTGGGTGGCTCCCCAACACCCACCACCACCTCCCTTTGATTCTCCAGCCCAACAGGTAATAGCAGGATTGCCTCACTGTGCCTTCAGCCTCTCCAACCTTGGCAATGAATTCCTTCCACTGAACTTCTTGGCATAGGCTCTACCTTTCTATATGGACCCTGGATGATGACACTGTCCAGGGGTCTATGGTCTCCAGAGAACAGACATTATATTTAGGAGTGTACAGACTCCAGACGATGAACTTGGCACATATATTCCTTCTTTCCTTGGCAGAGAAGGTCTCTTCAGTGGTCATTAGCCTGACCACCAAGTACTACTTGCACTAGGTGTGTGGGATGTGGAAGGAACACTGCACAGAGCACCAGACCCGAGATCTTGCTTAAAACTTTGCCAAGGGCCTTACAGCACCACAGGCCTGATCTTTATCATGTCGGGGGGAATAGGAACAAGAGCTCATCTAATCTGCTGATTGCCTAGATTCAAACAAGGAGGGCATGAAAATGTGTTTTAGATACCCAAATGGTTCTTGCAAATCTGATGTACTACTATTATTATACAAGCCCTGGTTGACCTTCAGGGGAGAGAAATGCTTGGCTCTTAATTTCTAAGGCTGATTGTGCTAACTGTACTAACACAGGGGAGGGCTGTAGATTGGTGCTTGGCATGGCACAAAAGCTACAGGGTCCTCGCTGTGATCCCAGTGCTGGGCCTCCCCTTGGCATCACAAAGTTTAGTGTATCAAGACCCGAAGGAAGTCAGGACCAACGTACCAATGTCGAGGACCCTCTGCTTCGCTGTGTGCTGCCGAGAGTGCCAGTACTTCCAGTACTTCAGCTGTTCATCTCGGTTTTTGTCTTCGCTGAAGACCACCATCACCACACTCTGCAGAGGGGAGAATGGAGAGGTTACTCTCTGCCCAGTGCTTCTGTTGCCTTAGAGGGTATGTTTCTTAAGCAAGAGAGCCCAGACGAGTTCAGCTGTATGGATGGTTTTGTTTTAAATGTGCTTACTTAAAAAAAAAAAAAATGGAAAATGAGAACCACACAAAGGGAAAAAAGAGAATCCTATAGCAATTTTGATTATTCCATGAGGTCAGCCAGAACAGCAAAATATTTTTTTCTTATATTGTAAATAAGCATACTTTTGAAATTTTGTATCCCAAAACAGAATTTGGGACCATTGGTAAAGAAGCAACATCCACTTCTGGCCGAATTTAGTGCCTGGGCTGAAGTAGGGGAGGTAATGAGAGAAACATTAAGGAAATGAGGGGAATGCTGAAAGATGAATTCCTATTGATGCACAGAGTTAAACTACAGATATTCCATATGCTGAAAAATGCAAGGGCAGCTATGCACGGTGGTGCATGCCTGGAGTCCCAGAGGCTTGGGAGGCTGAGACAGGAGGATTGCGAGTTCAAAGCCAGCCTCCGCAACTTAGTGAGGCCCTAAGCAACTCAGTGAGACCCAGACTCTAAATAAAACATTTAAACAAAGGGCTGGGAATGTGGCTTAGTAGTTAAACACCCTGGGTTCAATCCTCAGTACCCAAAACAAAACAAAAAAACAAGGGCAAATATGTTATCTATTTAAATTTAACAGGGAGGTACTTGAAAAATAATCTCGAGAAACTGATTCTATCTTGAAGAAATAAAAATCCCAAACCTCTTTTGGTTCTAAGTTACAAGCAGCCTCATTAAACTAAACACCCATAAATTCACTGTCATTTATGAAATGGAAGATAGCACCAAAAATAAACAAAATAGACATGGTACCAAAACAAACAAACAAAACACTGAAACTTCAGTGCCAGGAATGCTTCTCCTCTCATCCCATATCCAAAGTACTTCTTAGACACTTTCTGACTATTTCAAAAGAATAACTCATTGACTCTCTTTCCTTCAGAACTTTTTTGGGCTGGGGATGTAGCTTAGTGGAAGAGCACATGCCTTGTGTGTACAAGGACCTGGGTTTAATCCTTAGCCACAAAAACAAAACAAACAAACAAAAAAAAACCCAAAACTTTTCCTTTGTAGTATTTGACACATTTGTAATCATTTACTTAATTATTCAGGCAATGGCAATGTCTTCCCATTGACTTTGAACTCAACAAGGTCAGGAACGTCTGCTATTCAGCACTGTAGCTCTGGAACCCGAGAAATGTCAATAGACAGCAAATTCATGCTGGTGGCTGACTGTCAACTCAAAACCCAGCTCACTCCTAATGGACATATGAACATGTTCTATATAAGACAGCAGATGCTTGTTAGAAAAACTAGCTTAGAAATATGTGTCCATGTCATTTGAATTCACAAGCATCAAGAGTGTCAAAGGATTAGTGGCTACAGGGGAAGCTGTTCACTGTGTGATGAGCCCTGAGCTCAGCCAGCCCTTGTTCTTCCACAAATGTGTTCATATATACTTAGAAGTTTATTGTGTGGTTTCCTGGTGTTTATTTCTGGCCCAAAATAAAAATAACATTTAAAGCAATTTTTTCCCTAGCAAAAGATTAAATTAGCATAAGTAATGGCGCATTCTTGGTATTAAAATTCATTTCTTCTGTAAGAAAGAAAAAAAATCAGTTTTAAACTGTTATCATCAAGTTTATATGCCTTGATTCAGAATTTTACACTGTAAAATTACAAGTATTTTCCTTCGACCTTAGACTCCTTGCTGTCCCAGAGGGGCTGGGTGAGAAAGATCTACTCTGAGAGATACCAAATTACTATCAAGATTAGAAGTTAGAGTGAAATCTTTAAGAAAAGGAGGGGTTCTCATTTTAGCCAAAATAGAACAAAAGGAAATATATTTTTTGTATTAAAGTACTTCTATGATTCCCACAAAGTGGGATTCTTGGAAAAGTCTCTATACTCCATACTGGTGCCATGCCTTAGAATATTAATAGTCCACCATTTTTTCAGGATGATGGTGATGGTGAGATTAAGAGGATGTATATAATTAAATTCTTACTTGGAATTTACAAGACTTTTAAAAAGAAAAGCCAATGTATCCGGTGTCTTCTTCTCAGACACCCATATGTGAGAGTATGTCAAAGTTAAATATCCAGAGGTGGACCAGGATGAAATTTCTCTGCTTTTCACCCACCTCGGCTGCTCAACACAGCACATGTTAGTGATTCAGAGAGGTGGGCTCAGGAGTCTGGTGGCCTGGGATATGTCCTAGGTTCCTGTAGCCTTGGCCACTTACCAGCTTCTGAAAGTCCAAGTTTCCTTATCTGTAACACTATGATAATAGAGTGTCTTTGTCATAGGGTTGTTGTTAGTTTCAGTGAGTTACTAGTCATGCAACACATGAAAGATATTCAATAATTCTCAATTGGTATGACTCACTGTGGCTGGTCGTTGTCGTGGTATATCCTCCATCATGGTTTTTGACCACAGGGGTGGGGCATTCTAATTCACCTGATGTACACAGCACCTTTTGACCTACAATCAGCTCAGCCCCTGTGTGAGACCTTGGCCCCATGTGTGCTGGAAGTAAACTTGGCCTGCACCATGCTCTAAGCATGCCACGCTATTCCCCTCCTAGCATTCCCAGGAACTTATCCGGAAGAAGCTATGGGCAAAGTAAGGGGAGCCGGGCACCATGGGTATAACCGCAGAAAGCATTTTTAAATAGACCAGAAAAGTCTACTTTACAACAGATTGTGAAAGTTCTTCAACCTCTTTTCAGAGCTTGGCTATAATTTTCCTTTTCAGTAGAGAGAGATTACCAAGGATTACCCTTCTTGGCAGTAGTGAGCATACCAGAAACTGGCAAGATTCCAAAGCAGTGAGTTAGGGATCCAGTTTCATTTCTCACCAATAGGACTAATACACAGGAACCTGAAAATTCCCCCAGGTTGTTTCTGGTGGGTATCAGGCCTCATCCCTTGAACCCTGAGTAAGCCCTGGGCTATAGAAGGCTTCCAAACAAAGTTGAAAAGGGCCCAGGGACTCAGAATTAATTTCTTTCTCTCTTACATCAAGCAATAGCTCGTCTCACCCACAGAAATGTCCTGATTTACAGTTATTTATTTGAAAAATTAAAATCAATTGAAAACAAATATACAGCATCCAGGCAGGAATGAAAGAAGGAAAATTCCCTGCATACAGTCAGAAAGCCTGTTCCACCACACTTTTTCCCTGGGGTTTATTGGTTACTGATTAAAACGAGGAACTTAGCCAATAAGTTTTCTTGCTCCAACTCTCTGATATTTGTTCTAGAATTATTTATTTTGGAAGTTTTTTCCCATGCTGTTCCACAGGCTGTGAGGTAGCTATTTCACTCATCTGATCTCTCTGTACTTCATTTGGAGAAATGTAGCCCATACCCTGACTTTGCTGATGGGATGTCGGAAGCATTTGTTGTCCCCGGTCTCACTGAGTGTTATGGCGTAGAACTGTCCTTTGTTGAGGTAGGTCATAGGGCCCTCCCCCTGCTTCTGACGGAGAGATTTGGTGGCTTCCAGGGTGTATTGAAATGTGCCGCTGTGAACAGAAAACAGTGGTCAGATGTGTTCCCTGGACATTTCTACCTTCCTGACCTGTTCCACATCAAGAGCATTTTGTATGAATATTAACCAACGTTTACTCTATTTTAAATAGAGACAAAATATAGCATATGGCAAAAGAGATGAGACCAGACCAAAGGTCATTGTTGGTATAATGTATACAACATTTCTAATAGTGTTCCATAAAACAGATGGTTTAGAAGGGGAGAAAGTCCAGGGTGTGCTTGGCCAATTGGGCAAGCTTGTTGCAGAGAACCTCTGGTATATCTTAGTTGGCATTCAGGTAATGCCAACTAAAACTTCACAATTGATAGAATTTGCCACTTTTATCTTAACCACTTGCCAAAAATCTGAATGCTTTTGTTCATTTCAGATTGCCAAACCTTCTTTGTATCTAACTAAGATTTACCAATAGCTATATTTCACTTAAAAATATTTTGAAATACGAAAATCCAGAACCAAACTTTCTATTGAGAATCTAGTTCTCCAACAGGGAGTATTTTCTGCGTTTGTTTCTTGTTCTGAAATCTGCAAAAGAACTTATGACAAAGCTACTCTAAATCAGGGGTTTTCAAATGATGATCTGTGGACCACAAGCTGCTCAATGTCTGTGTGCATAAATAAAGCTTTATTGGAACATGGCTACACTAATTTGATTATGTATTGTATAAGACTGCCCTCATGTTACAACTGCAGTTCTTAGTTGTGATGAGGACTATAGCTTGACAAATCTAAAATGTGCACTATCTAGTTCATCACAGAGAAAGTTTGCAGATCCTTGTTTAAACAGTTTCCTTAAACATTGTTTAAAAGATGTAATTTACAAAACAAAAAACACCAATTTTTTCCAACTTTGAAGAACATATCAATTGTTTACAATGAACACAATAGATGTGACCACAATCTTTTTTGTTTAACATGTTCACTCAGAAATATTTACTTCTGGGCTGGGGATATGGCTCCCAGGCAGAGCGCCTGCTTGGCATGTGTGAGAGCCTGGGTTTGACCCCCAGGAAGGAAGGAAGGGTGGGCTTCTGCTGTACTGTAGGATGGGCCACAGCTACAAACACTGTATTTTCTGAATCATCTGACCCTCTCCATTTTTTTTTCAGTCCTTTCATTTCATAGTCTTTAAAAGACTGGATGCAAAGGTGATTCTCAAATTCTTTCTTAAAATGGCCTATTTGCAAGGATTAGGAGAGACTATTGCCTTCTATGTTAGCTACTTCGGTAATATTATTTTATTTGTACTTTAACTTTTATAATGAGAAAGAATTCTAAGGGGGAAAATAATACTCTTCTTATATGATAAAAATCTGAGGCTTAAGCAAGTGAGCTAAGCAAATTCCAGAATATGTATCTTAGAGCATATGGGAAATAAATCAATTACAACAGAACCATTTGCAGTGATATTTTGCCCAAAAGAACAATTAGGATACAGTACCATAAAATAATAAAATTTAGACCTGATTACAAGCTACTGGTCACCTAGATAACTAGGTCAAAGATTGTTTTTAACATATAAAGAAAGCTTGGAACCCTCTTCCCAGAAATAGTCACATATGAACATAAACAACTTTTAATATAATTGCAGAGGTTCATATCCCCCCAGGCTGTCCAGAACATAGGGTAAAAACTCTGGATTCAGCCCACCTTCCTCCTTCCACAACTTGAGAGGGTCTAAGAGACCTGCTCAAACCATCTGACAGTGGTGGCAGCAGAAGAGAAATCAGGCCAAGTGACTGAACTGAGAGCCAATCACACAGTGCTTTGGATTTTACACACAAATCATCTATGCATTTCCATTTTTTAGAAGGTAATTTGTCAAGATTGGAAATAATGATGTAGAAGTTCATTTGCACAGAGCAAAGAATGGAAGGCAAAGGAAATCAGATTGTTCTATGAAAGTACACAAAGAAAAAATTGTTCAAAAGTGTAACTTACAGGAACAGTTAAAGGACCCTTAATGAAGGTGCAACTTCTGGTTTACCTACCTTGAAGTCTGGTCATACATGTACTCCTCAGCCCCAACTGAAGCACTCCGAAATTTCTGCAAAATTTAAGTCATTAAAAAAAAAAAAGTAGGTCAGTACACCAAAGGAAAAAAATGATAAGTGTATTCTGTTTTAGCCTCCCCTTAGAAAGGAAAGTTGTATATTGGGGGCATTATGTTTTCAAATGACAAAAATAGTTTCCACCTCTTTACAGAACTCACATACCACCTCCTCCCTGAGGGCTACACTCAACAGAAGATACATTCAGGCTTTGGATGTTATTCACATGTCCACAGGTGTTCCCAAAGCATTTGCAGTTAGAAATTATTTCTTCAAACATAAAATATCACTTTCATTTTTTATTTTCTCCAACACTCTTACAAATATCACAAACTCTGAATTCATGGAATATTAATAACACAGAGGGCACATAATGTAGCAACATAGGAGAGTGGTTAGAAGCACAGGTTCTAGAGCAAGATTGTCCAGGGCCAACTTCTAGCTCTCTTACCTGATATTCCTATAAAATAAAGCCAACTTGATATTTTCTCCATCTGTTAAGTGCCTACCAATTAGAGGGACTAAATAGGCTAACAAAATATTACTAAAAGTGATTGGTACATAGTGAGCACTATGGATGTGTATTACGCACTAGGGAGTGGTAACAGCTTGAGCATGGTCAAGGCCCTTCTCTAGGGATCTCCATGATCACATTTTAAGAGTAGGGTTTTGGAGGAAACTTTAAGTCTAGTATTGCACAAAAAGAAGCTTGGGTCCAGAGATGTTTGTTTATATATATGGTTCAAATAGAATACATTTTGCTACATTTTAGAACATTTTCAAAAGTATATGCCTCAAAGCCTTAACTCTTGATCCTAAAGCAGGAATAATATAATACTGGTGGAGAAGCACTAGATTGGCCACACACACCCAGTCTTCTCACTGTGACCTTTTATTTTTCAAATATCTCTAAGAAATCAAAAAAATTATAAATAGTGTGCAAGCCCTCTATAGAAAAACAACAGGATTCTCAACAAGTAGAGAAACAAGAAAAATACACAACCGAGAAAGTGAAAATCAACACTGACAATTGGCCTGGATGGTCCTAAGAGAGTTCAGTGCTTCTGGGGGAGGATAGACAAGGCAGAAGAATAGCAGTATCCAGCCCAGGACACGATAGCACAGCTACAAGAGCAGGTAACATCCCCTTCCCTAAGTGATTTCAGTTTTCTTTGCAAAGACATCCCCAGCTCCACTTTGATCATCCCATCCCTTGAACAATGATTACCAAGTACCTGGTTTCTGAGGGCCCCTACATCTGGACAGTATCCAATCCAAACTGCTCCCTTCCCTCCTGCTAGACAAACACACAGAGGAATCCATCCCAAACAGCAAAATGAAATTCACTCATTCAACAAGAGTTCCAGAAATGTTCTTAGTTTGCCTAAAAGAAGTACTAGATTTTAGACAAATTTTCCTTCATGAAATTTTCTTGGTGAAAATACTTCAAACTTGCTCTTAGAACCAGTTGCAAAAACAACAACAACCAAAAAAAAAAAAAAAAAAGCAGACTCAAGATCATAGCAGATCATTTGGTTTAACTTACATCAGGCTGAAATACAATCTACAAGACAAACTCCAATCTTCAAGACAAGAAGAGCAGCAGCTCAACCCAAATGCTTCATTTTTAGCTTTTGGCAAGTTCCTTTGCTTTCTCATTGACTCCAAAATAAAGCTCCGAACACAATAGCTTCCTTTCACATGGCTCTTTATCTACAACACAAACACAACTGATATCCCATCCCCCCAATAGTATGATGTTTCCGTTGACATTGGACCATGTCCACACACTCTTCTGTGACTAACAGAATGTCTCTAGAAAGTGTGAGAAAATACATCAGTGGCAACCCACTGGTGAAGAAACTTGTACCTAATCCCTCACCTGGGATTATGGAGTGGTAGATTCAGTTATTTGTTTTTCCTACAGAAGCATCCCTGACTGCAGGGGGACAAATCGAGTATTCAACAGTATATCAAAGACTCTACAAGATCCCTCACTCAGCTAAAAGAAACTTTTTAAAATTACTTTCAGCATCATAACAGGAAGCTAACTGTAAGCCTTTTTTTCCTTTTTTATTATGAGGATAATAAAAGTTTAGTTGTAAAGCCACAAAACGCCAAGAAATATGATAGCCTCTTAGGGGCAGGGAATTTCTCATGTCTGGCTCTGGTCATGCTGATTGTAGAGAATACAACAGGTGCCCCTAAATGACTGGTGTCAGGAGTGGCAGGGTTGGGTGCACCAGCTCCCGCAGGACTGCAGAGAGCTTATGCTGCTTGCCAACCTTTTCAGCCTCTTCTCCCCACCCAGAAGATAAGAACTATCTATGGCCATAGATAAAGGACACCCAGATTTTAAACAAACATTTGGCAAGTCACTGACTTAAGCAATGGAACTACTGAGAATTGGAAGGTCCCACACAGTCTTCTCCAAGAGTATGGAGGTGAAAGTTAAGGATGTAGGTGCTGGGGCAGCCAGCTTGGGTCAAGTTCCATCACTCCCACTTGCTGCTCAGTGACCAATTCTTGTTTTCTCTATGCCCTGGTTTCTTCATTAAGAAAAGAAATTTGACAATAATGCTACCCCCTCAAGTGGCTTTCAGGAGGATTAATGAGTACACATCACCTAGAATGATACTGCTATGTTTTCTGGTTTCAATGTGTCCCAAGTGTCTGTGTTGAAACATTAACCCCAATGTAATAGTGTTGAGGTGGGATATTTAAAGATGACAGATTGTGAGGACGGCCATCGTGACTGGATTAAGGTAACTGTTGTGGAAGTGGATTGTTACTGAGAAAGTGGTTTTTTTTTTTTTTGGCTTAATGTTTATTTTTTAGTTGTAGGTGGACACAATACCTTTATTTTATTTTTATGTGCTGCTGAGGATCGAACCCAGTGCCTCACACATGCTAGATGAGCACTCTATCACTGAGCCACACCCCCAGCCCCAAGAAAGTGGGTTCTTACTGCCAGAGTGGGTTTGTTACAAGAGCAAATTCAGCACTCTGTCACACGTGTGTATGTTTTGCCCTTCTGCCCTTCTGCCATGGGATGATGTAGCAGGAGGCCCTCAGCGTATGTGGCTCCTTGATCTTGAACTTCTCAACCTCCAGAACAGCTTGTCAAATGCATTTCTATTCATTGAAAATTCCTCAGGCTCCAGCATTGTTATTGCAGCACAAAACAGACTAAGATGGATGCCTAGCACACAGCAAGTGTTTACCAAGTGTTGGGTTTTTTTTTTAAATATTTTTTAGTTGTAGATGGACACAATACTTTTATTATTTATTTATTTATCTTTATATAGTGCTGAGGTTTGAGCCCAGTATCTCACACATGCTAGGCAAGTGCCCTACCACTGAGCCACAATCCCAACCCTTACCAAGTGTTTATTATTTTTAAATATTATTATTTAGCAATGAAATCCCAAACTCCAGTAACTACATTTTTGTCCCAAATAAGCAGCCAGCTGAAGATATTTGGCATGCTGCCACCATGCTTCTCCTCTTTAGGAAATTAAAAACCACCCATTTCCCCCTTCTGCCATCATGTTTAAAATTGGAAAGCCAATGAGTATCTCAAATGTAGACGCACTGTTCCCTAAAGGTAAAGAAGGTGATGATCTACTAAAGGTATGCATTACATATTCTAGGTCAAATATTGGAGAGATGGCCCACGATTATATCATGAACAGATATTTTGAGAAGATTTCAAGGCCATTAAATGGATGCAAGATCATTTTTTCAACAAACGATGCTGGAACTACTGATTATCAATGTGTGTGGGGGAAACAGAACTTTTTTTCCTTACTTCATATCAAATATAAAATTTACCTAAGAATGGATAAGAAGCCTACATGTAAGAGGTAAAGTTATTAGGCATCTACAGGGAAAAAATAATTTGTTGTAACATTGGGATAGGAAAAGACTTCTTAAACAATATCCAAAAGTATCAACTATGAAGGACAAAATTGACAAAGTAAGCTTCATCAGATTAAATACTGTTGCTCTTTGAAAGACATTCAGGAAACTAAAAGGTACAAGATACAAAACAAGATGATAAAGAGCTTATATTCACACTACTTAAAAACTCTTACAACCTAATGAAAGAAACATAAATAAGCCCATTTGAAAACTGGGCAAAGAATTTGAACAAATACTTCACAAAAGAAGTCACAGGGAGGGCCAAATAAGTATATGAAACAGCTCAACAGAAATCAGAGAATGCAGACTCAAATCAAAATGAGATACCATGTTATATAACTAAAATAGCTAAAGTTAGAAAGAGTGACATACCCAGTTTTAGAAAGAGTGTAGAAGGCAGGCATCCTCATACATTGACAATGGGAATGAAAATGGTACCATCACTTTGAAGCACTGTGTGGGAGTCCCTTGTAAACTTGAATGTGCATTTACCAAATGGCCCAGCAATTCCAGCCCTAGGTATTTACTCATGACAGGCCTCTGTCCACATTAAAAGATACACATGAAGCTGGGCTTGGCGGTACACACCTATAATCTCTGTGGTTTAGGAGGTTGAGGCAGGAAGATCACACGTGAGTTCAAAGCCAGCCTCAGTGACTTAGCCAGGCCCTAAGCAACTCAGTGAGATCCTATCTCTAAATAAAATACAAAAAAAAAAAAAATGGCTGGACTAAATAAAATAAAATAAACACATGAATATTTATAGCAGCATTATTCATATTAGCCCCAAACTGGAAGCAACCAAAATCTATCAACTGGTACAAAGGTAAACGAACTGTGATATACACTTACCATGGAATACTACTCAGCAATTTTTTAAAAAATCATATAAGCAACATAAGTGAAACATAAAACTATGCTAAGTGAAAGAAGACAACATAAAAGACTATGCACACACTCTATCATTCTATTTACCTGACATTTTAGAAAAGGCAACAATATAGTAACAAAAGGCAGATTAGCATTTCCCAAGAGCCAAAGAGGAAGAGGGCGTTTAAGGGAACTTTTAGGGTGAAGGAACTTTCTACATGGTGATTCCAAAGACAGCTACATAACTGTATACAAATCTCTCAAACTCAGCACTCTGAACATATGAACTTAAAGAAGCAAAGATTATTGTTCTTGTACATTCTATGGGCACCTGAAAATATGTAGTCTCCAGCATAAAATACAAAGTACACACACATAAAATGGACTATAGATAGAACACCTTCTCCTCAAATATTCAGTCCAACAAGGTTCTTAAAAATGACATTGTTTTTAAAAAAGAGTTGATAGGCAATGTCTTTTGCTACCTATCATTTGGGAGGTTACTACTAGAGGAGGTCAAGGTGGAAACTTTACTAAGCAAGAACAATTTCATTTTTTCTTTTTGGTAGGGATTGAACCCAGGGGCACTCAACCACTGAACCACATTTCCAACCCCCCCCCCTTTTTTTTTTGTATTTTATTTAGAGATAGGGTCTCACTGAGTTGCACAGGGCCTTGCTAAGTTGCTGAGGCTGGCTTTGAACTCATGATCTTCCTGCCTCAGCCTCTGGAGCCACAGGGATTACAAATGTGCACCACTACGCTTGGGAAGAATATTTTTTAATGCCTCCAAAATATTTAATCTTTAGACTAAAGCTAAAAGAATCTGTCATTTAAGACTTGCCAAAAATTTGCAATGTTCTACACACATCCATTCACCTAGAGAAAATTCCAGAATACCAACGAACACATAAAAACACCTAAACTCACATTTCCATTCATTTAATCCATTTAAAAAGAGAAGAGAGAGCTCAGTGGAGCTCAGCCCTCGCTCACCTCCGTGGTGCCGTCTTTGAAGCCCTCGCTGTAGGTGCTGTCCGGGGTGCTGCGCTGGTCGTCCTTGAGATAGGTGCTGTGGCTGGCGATGGAGGGCAGGTCGTACTGAGTCTGTTCAAAGATAACCACGCGCTGCTCCTCCCCGTCTCCCCGGGTGTAGTGCCCAGGTTGGGTCATGAACACAGGCGTGAAATCTTCGGCTTTGACCACGGTGATCCCTGACACCGGGATGATGGCGGGGCTCTCGGTGAGGTTGACGCTGTACTGTTCCCGCTTTGAATTCTCCAGGTGCTCTTGATTTAGGGAAAGGTTCACCGGAACCGTCTTTAGGACCTGCACGCGGTTTTCTCCTCCACTCAAATTACTCTGGGCTTCACTGGCGCCAAGACAGTTTCTGTGTGTACAGACCCCCCCCCCCCCCCGCAATGTCATACAATTAGAAAAGTCACCACTTTGCCACTCGCAAGAAATACCCCATGCAGGCAGCCACTAAGGGGAAAGTTAACATGGAACCTCACAACAGAATGCAAAGGATTTTTACATCACCAGAAGCAGGACAACAAGCCATGCATGTCCCTGGTATCTCCCAATGTCAACTACTCAGTGCCACCATAGAGCATCACTGTTCAAAAAAAAAAAAAAAAAAAAAGAGTTGACCCTAAATCTGATCGTGCCTTTAGACCTAACTTTCAGCTCTTGGGAATACAGGAACTGGAAGAAATATTTAAAAAACAAAAAGAAACAAACCAGAATGTAGCACACCTGACTGACGTAAATTTGTCAACAAGTCAAAGGCACAAAAAACAAACAAACAAACAAAAACAAAAACAAAAAAACAACAACAGCAATAAAAGAGGAAGGAGGACAGTTTTAAATCAAAAATTATTTAAAAACCCTAATAATCAAGTATGATGAGTGGATGAGTGGATCATGTTTGGACCCTGACTTGAACAAATTGAAGAGATAGTAGGAGGCAGGGGGACTTTTTGAGGAAATTGACTATGGACTAGGAACTTAAGAAAGTAGCATTAACTTAGTTGGTTGTGATAATGATTTTGTGTTTGTGTAATAAAATATTGTTTTTGGAGGTTCAAATCAGAAGAGGTTAGAAGTAAAAAGACGGTGGTGTCAGGATTAAAATGAAGGAAGAATGAGTAAGAGGGAAATTGTGGATATCAAGGTGGTGTGATGAAAATTTATCAGTATGAGTTGGAAGATGCAATGAGCATTTGAGGAGGACATTGTACTGTCCTCTGCACTTCTGTATGTGGTTGCAAACTCTCAAAAGTTTTTAAGAGAAAGAGAGAAACACAACAGGATAAGCATGGTAATTTGAAGAGTGGAAGGAGGGATATTTTTCACCATTCTGTGGGTTAAATTTCTTAAAGGAAAAAAGAAATAAGAATTTATGATTAAAGTATCTTTCCCAAATTGAGAAATAGCTTGAGTACATAGACAGACATTGTTAGCACTGAGGTACTTTTGGATCTTAAGGAAGTGCTATGACTGGGCAGGAAGTGGTGGGCACACCTGTAATCCAAGTGGCTTCAGAGGCTGGGATAGGAGGATCATGAGTTCAAAGCCAGCCTCAGCAAAAGTAAGGCACTAAATGAGACTCTTTCTCTAAATAAAATACAAAATAGGGCTGGGATGTGGCTCAGTGGTCAAGTGCTCCTGAGTTCAATCCACAGTACCAAAATAAATAAATAAATAAATGCTATAACTGAGCTTATGGATAACAAGATCTCTGACCTCTTGGCGGGTAGAGAGAAAGGAGTGGGTTTAGAAAATTAATTCTTGGCAGGTTAGAATGAAATACTTTCATTTAGACTAAAGAATTCCAGGAGCGAGCAGAAGCAAAGAGGAACATATAAATGGAAGATAATTATTGATTTTACTAGCAAGATCCCTCTGTTCTGTAAAATTGGAAGAGGAACACTTTTATTCATTTATGACTATTATCCATATTATGGAGATAAATACACATTTTCCATGAATCTTTGTCTTAAATAATCTGGGATGTTCGGGGTTTTTTTAAAATTTGTTTGTTTTTTATATAGCATGAAATTTCTGGGGCTGATTAGCATCTCTTATTGAGTGAAATATTTGAATAAAATTTTGTCTTCAAAAAATTGGGCTCTTGTGGCTCCTTTTTATCAGAAGAAGTCCAATAGCCTCTGAGCTCACCTATCAAGCAAGACATGGGTGTTTTTAGCTTTGAATTTTCAGATAAAACTTCAAAGCGAAGTTTGAAGAAAGAAAGGTTCCCCGTGAACAAAGCCAACAGAAAAATGGCTAAACATCTCTGAGTCTGTCACAGTTCTATGGAAACAATAGTAATAATTCTAGGAACTCATACAGACATTCTGGCTTTCAGCATTAACCCGTTTTCATGGTAGGATCAATGGAGTGAATCACATATAAGACACAGTGAAGATTTAGAAATTATGTTTCATCTGAATCCAGTTAGGAGGATAATGCCAAAAGCCAGACCACCCATTTACATCAGCACCTCCTAAGCCCCGTTGTTTAGAACATTGCATGGAATGTTAATGGTTGTTCCTTTAAAAAAGAAACCTCATGATAAAATCAGTGTTAAAAAAAAAAAAAAACAGAAAAAAAGTATTGCCATAACAAGACCACCCTGAGTGGGCCTCAACATCATGAACACAGTAAGGGCCCCCGGTCATTCCTTCACTAGTTAAATTGGAACCTAGAATTTACCAAACCCCTCTGGTGGAGAAAAAAAAAAAAAAAACAACAATTCTTGTGGATAAGGTCCTGCAGATTGAGTAATGATGGGTTTGTCTACCCTGATTGGTTGCCAAGGCAATTACCCACTTTCCACTCTGGACTTCACACAGGCACATATTTTGGCTTTGCCAAAATATTCAAACTTGTCTATAGTCTATTTCAGGCCAGATTTTTCAGTTCTTTATTTCATGTAAAGCATTAATTTTAAACAAAGAGCACAAGTCCAAATATCCTCTGGTGTTCTTATTAACACATAAATAAGCAAACTATAGAGTTGTATAAATCTAGCTGAATTGTTATTACCATATCACCAGGAAATAATCGACTCAGACACCACACTATGATATGTGACTATGCCTCTGTCATAAAATTAACTTCAGAAGCTGATGCCAGAGAATTTTAGAAAGATATCCAAGAAATGGGAAATTAGAACAAAAGAAGAATTATTGTGGGATACTGGCTTGCCTGCAATAGAACTTAGAATTGAGCTATATTGTAAGAAAAAATTGCCATACAAAGAATGGTGCGCTGAAGACACTTTATAAAAAAAATTGGATTGTGTCATTGAGAGTCTGTTATTTTCCCCAAGTAGTAACTTCTGTATACAAACAGTTGTAATGATATCATGTTAGCACATGGCACCTTAATTCATGAACACATAGCAGATCAAAATGATATCCTTCCAAATTAGATTCAATGAGAAGTCTGCTAAGTCATAATTATTCTATACAAGGTGCTTTACTCTACCTCCTAGCCAGGTTTTTTTTTTTAAGGTGCTTCATGGAAATCACAAAAATAATTGCTGAAATACAACGAGTGCTGTCACTTTGAAATATTGTTCTAAAATATGCCTTAATAAAAAATGGCTTCTCTTGCCTCTGATGTATGCAGACAAAGCACATTGCCTAGGCTCATTGTGCCCTGACTCCATTGTGATTATTGGCCTAGGCTTAACAGACAGCACAAGCCATTAGCTCAATAAGACTGACTGTATGGAGGAAATGTCACAAGACCTGAAGAGTGAGGTCCTGAGACCCCAGGATAGTTTCAGAAAGTCCCTAGTGGAACAGTGAATGAGGCACAGACAGTGTGATCTGCTGGGGTGGGTTATATACAGGGGCTGCAGAGCCCAGGGATGCTAGGAAGCAGAGTGACCTCTGCTAGTAGGCAAAAAAAAAAAAAAAAAAAAAAAGATCATAATGTCATAGCAGTTTCTATCCAGGACAGGTACATTTCTGACATAGACACTGGCTGGAGATTTTATTTTTCCTGGCTTCATATTTCCATGTGAAAGAAACTTCTAGAGAAAACCCCTGTGATTTCTCTCCATCCCACTGCAGAGGAAAAGTAGATGACTTGAAGGGAAGTAGCTGAAAGGTGGTCCCCTCCTTTTGTTTGGATCATCCTGAACCAAAAGACAGCAGCTGTACCACAGTGGTATGACGTTCTACCTTGAGTCACCTAAGTCAAGACTGAAGATTTATGGGCTACAGATTTCAAGTCACATTCTCCAATTGGTTTCATTAGACATAAAATTGGTGGCATTTTTCCCCCTTTTAAATATCAATTTATCTGTGTCCTGGTTGTTACTGGCTCTTAATTGAAAGGGGCAGAAAGGTGTGTGTGCACAGGGGGTGACACAATGATCTCCTAATGGCTTTCCCACCTTTGCACCTAAAGAGCACTCACACAGATCCTGGCCCTCCACCAGCTGCCTCCCTCGGCTAAGAAGAAGCCCTACCACCTCCCTTAGGAAGAGGAATCCTTGATGCTGATCCTTCCGTGTCTCACTCCCTCCAGGCCTGGCGCAGTGGTGGAGCCATGGTACTGGTCAGAAATGTTTACCCCAGCAGTTGGCTCCCTTGCTAGCCTATTCTCAGGCTTCTAAGCCTCCTTGGCAGGCTCCTCATTTGAAAAGCTTGCTGATGACTTTCCGGATGCATAATCAAAACAATGGAATTTTCTCTCCCTAGTGAGAGATTCAGTTTGGGTCCAAACTCCAACAGGCAGAGGAGGGCAAAGCTTTTTGAACACATCACCTCTCAAGAACAAAATTTCATTAGTTGAATACTACTTTTTTTCAAAAAAATGTAGAAAAGGAGATATGCTGGGGGTTCAGTAGATTCCTTTACACCCATCATACCTTTTATCCTGGTCTTCTTGATTGTCACTTGCTTTGTTGACAGACAGCAACCTCTTGTCTCGAGGAACCTGGAAACATGATCAATCAATCAGACTGACATGTAGGCAACAGTGACCGTGTGCAGAGCCAGACAGCAGTGTAAGCAAAGAAATCACAATGGAACATTCTCTGGGAAGAAATGGCAAATCTGTTACTGTCAGGAGATGTTAAAGAGTGAGGAGCTTGAGTGACAATGACAGTGGACCCAGAATAAAAGGGGGTAGTGATAAACATAAGGTCACAACAGACATGATTTTGATGACCTTGTCCCTGGCCCTGATACCTCCATGCCCTCCCCACTTTGGGAGAGGAGCAACTTGTATGGGTTGAGTCAGGACATGGGTGCCTTTGAGCAGACAGAAAGCATCATGGAGTTACAGAAAGCATCTTGTTAAGGAGCAAAGACTATCCCTCTGATAAGGGACATCAGGTGCCAACAAGAGTAGGGGGATTGGGCTGGGGATGTGGCTCAAGCGGTAGCGTGCTCGCCTGGCATGCGTGCGGCCCCGGGTTCGATCCTCAGCACCACATACAAAGATGTTGTGTCCGCCGAAAACTAAAAAATAAATATTAAAATTCTCTCTCTCTCTCTCTCTCTCTCTCTCTCTCTCTCTCTCTCTCTCTCCTCTCTCTCTCTCTCTTTAAAAAAAAAAAAGAATAGGGGGATTGAGGAGGGGACCACACTCTCAGCCAGTGGGGGAACAAGCAGCTAATATGCTTGGACCACCCATTAACCACCCTCCCTACACAGCTTGGGAACTTGACTCCACAATTTCTTTTTCCAGTGCACTTTCATTATCATCTTAACCCTAATGCCAACGTGTTACCAGAAGTGTTACTGAAAAGGTGCTTAGGAGGACACCCGACCAGCAGTTCTCCAACCATCATCTCCCTGCTGTATCATGGATCCTCTGCTCGGCCATCGTTTCCAAACACATGAGTAAGTAGGTTGGGATTTATTTGGTTGTTTAGTTTTGTTTTTGTTTTTATTTTTTTACCTGTTTGTCTTTGGATTTTCAATACATCTTCAGATTTTCTTTTAACCAATCTCCTTTGCATTCAAATGCAGCCTCACATCTTAAGATATAAACACATTGACGAGAAACATTCTTCCACTGGACTCCTTGAGTAATTCCTATAGCCCAGATATGTATGCAAGCCCAGGTAGCTGGACTAGGGAGGTGACAGCAGGGTCACCAAGGGTCAAAACCTAAAGCCTGATTGCCTGGGTTTGACTCTGACTAAACTCAGCTTTCCTCATCTCTGTAAACTGTGCTTAATGGTCATCCTACTTCATAGGCTTTTAGTAAAATTAAATGAGGTAAATTTTTAAAAACATTTAGAAGGTCTGGTGCTTTATAGGTATTTGTTAAAGTAAAATAAATCAATTGTAAGTCCTTTATGTTAATTTGGGGAGTCTACAATGTACCAGGCATTGTTAAGTATTATATAGAAATGGCATGAATAAAACATGGTTCCTGTCATGTATTGAAGAGGACAGATCATAAAATTTCAATACCTAGTACACCAATGTTCATTGCAGCTTTATTCATGATAACCCAAAGGAGACAACCCAAGTATATATCAACAGATGAATGGGTAAACAAAATGTGGTATATCATGCATAGGAATATTATTTGGACTTAACAAGGAATGAAATTCTGCTATAATTATGGCAATTATGCTATACTATGGATGAAACTTGACAATATTATGCTAATAAACTAAGACACAAAAGGACAAATGTTGTATGACTCCATTTATATGAGGCATCTAGAATAGGGACAGAAGGGACAGAAGGGACAGAAGTCAGAATAGAAATCCCTAGGGGTCGGGTGGGGGAGAATGAGGAGTTAGTGGTGAATGGGTATAGAGTTTCAGCTTGGGAAGATGAGAAAGTCCTAGAGATGAATGGTGGAAATGTTCACATAACTTACTTAGTGCCACTGAACCGTGCACTTAATAATGACTAAATTTTATGTCATGCATATTTTACCAGAATGTGTTCTTTTAAGCTGGTAGGGAGAAAACAGTATTTAAGGAGAAGACCCTGTCTCCCCAGATTTCCTGCGGCTGTGTCCTGGTTTACCACACAGCTCATCCCCACCAGGAAGCACCTGGCTTCTCTACACATACATAGTGTTCCCTAATAGTGTTTTTAAAAAATCCAGTCCCCAGAGATTTGATGTAAAACTGAGCTATGTGCAAGGTGCTCTGGAAAACTAGAGGACATAGCTTCCGGCATCACTGAGATTGGGAGAGAATTTATTGGGTGGATGGAGAAGGCTTTCTAGCTATGGGAATTGCTTCTATAAAACTCCAGGATATAAGAGAATAAGGAAGTCATTGCCAGAGCAAGAAATGTATAAGTGGGAGAGGTTTCTTCAGAGATGAGTGAAAGCCAGGTGAGGAAGGGCCTTGCACAGGACAGATGTTTTACTTCATTATGGTCCCTTCCATAGGTTCTGTGTTATGGCATAAACACATTCTCTTGTTTGAATCATTCCCCACCAACCAGGTGGCATGAAATACCCTGTGTCTAAAATCCACCCTCTAGACTCAGCCCCCAGTGCCTCTTGCCTGGGCTGCAACCGTCTTCTGAATCTCTCCTCTTCTTCACTCAATTCCCGCAATTCCTTTCTGCATCCAAGTGGTCTTCATAAAAATGCAAGTCTGATTTTCTCATGCTGCTACTTAAAACTCTCTCGTACTCTCAGGAACATGACCTCCAAAAAGCCTCTCAACTCAGCACGAGCAGCCCAGTTGCTACCTATCACTCTTGAGCCACAGGGTCTCTATGACCATGCAAAGCTCCTTCTCAAAAGAGAGCCCTCACACAAAGTTGGCTCAGCTTGGAACACAACCCACTCCCCACCTCCACACCTTTTCCAGGTTTATAGTCCTGACTAGACCTCAAGTCCCATTTGAATTTCTGTATCCATGATAAGACCACAATCTCCATGAGTACCTATCCTGTGTAGTAACGTCCTAAGTGCCTAGGATGTAATAGGTCCTCTCAGAATACTTACTGCAAGAATGAATTCATCAATTCCAATGGCCTAGGGAAGGCAGAACCGAATAAACAGAAAAAAAAAAAAAAAAAAAAAACAACATGGGGATTCCAAACTCACTCCAAAGAGGCATGGAAAGGAATGTTACTGTTGCCCAGAGCCACTAGGATGAGCTCTGGGCAGACAGCTGTGCTCATTCTACAGTGTTGAACAAAAGCTATAGAGATGATTGCTGGTTGCTGATTATTTGGCTTTGCTGCAATCCAGGCCTCTCTGAACCATGATCACCTTGGGCTTTGCAGGCTGTTTTCAGAGAAACTTAGACCTCTGAACTCTGTCCCCTCTCTTGAGCACTAGATCCACATTTATTATATCTCACCTGGACTTCCTACAAGCTCTTCAAACTCTTGATCACCCCAGACTCATCTAGGCATCTTGCTCTTAGTTCTGAGCTCTCCCCAGCAACTGTCTCTCTCACACACAATCAGTTGCCAGTTTTTATTCAAATGATTACTTAATAATTTCTTGAGTATATTGCTTTGTCTCTCTGTAGTGCCTGTTTGAATGGATGATTTAGAAAAAACACTCACAAATGCTGATCCAGGGAACTCCCCTCCCCCATACTCATCCTTTAGATCAGTATTTTTCATCTGAACTAATACAATGGACTGCTTTTTGAACTCTCTCCCCTCAATCCACCTCTCTGCTGTAGCTGCTATAATATGCGTGGATAATATCTCCCGTCTATGATACCTGAGCTCAAAATCCTTTGGAATTGGAGGAAATTTAAGTCAAATGTTATAACACAAGGATTATAAACTTTTCATTTTCTTCTGTAAGCTTTTCTTCATTGTCCATAATGGATTTGCACAAACTTAAATGAAAAGCTGATATACCAAAACATCAAGTTGTTGGCCTTAAATATATATAATTTCTATTTGTCAATTATTCCTCAAGGAGGCTAGAAAAAAAGAAAAGTAGAAAAGCTGATTTTTTTAAATAATTCTCAATAGCTTATAAATATTTATCATTCATTCATTTATTTTGCAAAAAGCAAGACCATGCACCCAACCCTGGCCCGCCCCTGCCCTCCAGCCTGCCTTGGCAAGGCTCTTCAAAACAGAGCTGCTGCCTTCGTGACTGACCTCAGTTCCCTCCCCTGTTCAGCTGCACCATTACTTGGATTCCACTGAGTTCAATTTGGCATTTTACAGCCCATGTTTTCTGTCTCCTGTTCCCTTTATCTGACAGGTTCTCTCCTCATCTGTCCACCTGACAACCTCTTCTATTCTGCAGCAGAGCCGGCATTGCTCCCTCTGGTATGACTGTGGACTCTGGAAAATTGTCAGTCAATTTACTGCTCCTAAACACAGCACTTACTCCATGCATGGGTTACAGGTTTATAGGTGGTTTATCCTGGCCTGTGACTCTGTGGCTTCTCTGAGGTGGATATCCAATCCACCCTCATGATATCTATCACTACTGTTAGAAGATCTTAGCTAAACAGTGAATATTTGTTGGATAAACAAACCAACAAACTACTTCCAGCACTACCAGGTCAGCAGAACAGACAGGAACCTACTGACCGGGCAGATTATAACAAACTGTCAAGGAAAATTAAAGTAAGAGTAAGTTGCTACAGTATGAACACATCCCCCAAAAGTTCACCTATTGGAAACTTAAACTCTAAATTCGTGGTAATGAGATTTGGAGGTGGAGCATTTGGGAAGTAATCAGAATCAGAGTAGATTATGAGGATGGGGCCTCAATAGTGACATCTGTGACTTTATGAAAAAGACCAAGAGAGACCTGAGCTAGAATACATAATCTGTCATGCTATGTGATATCCTTTACCATGTTATTATGCAGTAAGAATTCCCTCACCAAATGCCAGTTTCATGTCCTTGAACTTCCCACCCTCCAGAATTATGAGTTAAATAAACCTTAACTCTCCATAAATTATCTAGTCTGTGGTGTTCAGTTATAGCAACAGAAAACAGACTAAGACATAAATTCAACTCCTTTTTAAAAATATCTAACTAATTAAATCTGTTATGTTTTTCTGTCAAGCCTGAAATTCTAGAAAGTTTCCACTTGACTTTGGAGCTGCTCTTGGTAAGTAGCTTAAACTGCAGTGAGAGCTACACTGGAATTGAGTCCCTAAATTGTAAGAGATTCAATAAGTTTTCTTTAAATAAATACCACTTAATTAGTACACAACATAGCAAGCTTCAAATGTATATTTTAAAATTTTGAACTATTTACAAATAGGCTCAAATAAAAGCATTTTTAAGATAGTGGGCACTGTAATGAAATGGATATTAGGAAACCCAGGACTGCCTTGTGACCGTGGGTAAATTCCACTTAGTTGTCTAACTATAAAATGTAAAATCTGATGGGCTCCACTGCAATGATCCTGTGGTGACAGTTAAAAATGTAGGTGAACGAAACTTGAGATCTATAAAGTATTATACAAAGACATGCCTTTGCCAATTTCCAAGGACAGGGAGCACTATTTCTTTTTGTCTTTTTTTTTTTTTTTGGTATTGGGAATTGAACCCAGTGGTGCTTAACCACGGAGTCACGTTCCCAGCCCTTTTTTATATGATATTTAGAGTCAGGGTCTCGCTGAGTTATTTAAGGCCTTGTTAAGTTAGTTGCTGAGGCTGGCTTTGAACTGGCGATCCTCCTGCCTCAGCCTTCAGACTTCAAAAGAGGTATAAAAAGTTGATAAAATTTAAATGATAATGTGACAGTAATTGTTAACATTAATTTAACTTCCCAGTTTCTATTTTTTAAAAAGTGAGAAATCACTCCTATTTCATTAACATGTCATTTTGCCATAGGAGAAGGTCTATCATCCCAGGATGTTTAACTTTATAACTCTAAACCCCGTATACATACACTGGAGGCAGCCCAGAGAACAGACAAAGCCTCAAAAATGATCATTGGAAACAAGTCCAATAAAACTTTTCACAGGCACTAAAATGTTTCAAGCAAAAAGAAAGCAAATCTTCTGGGACATGAAGGGAGCCAGAACCCTAACGGATCTTGGAAGATATTAATTCAGTACAAAGAGCCGTAAACTTGGCTAGAATTTGAGTTTTATTGTATTCCATATCCTACGTCACACAATATTGACAGAAAATAATATTTCTACTTTCCTTTGAATCTCAGCAAATGTGTCAGAGGAGAGGTAATCTAAGTACCACATTTAATAATACTTGATTATCAATATTTACTCATACTAGATTATTCTCTGACTCTATGGGAAATAAAATACATTTTAAGGAAGTCTTTTTATTTCACTGATTAAAAGTAAAGAATTGTCATCACATAGAGACATCTAAAACTATGTTCATTTCACAATGACAGAATAAAATAAGAACAATAAATTTCTTTTAAATAGTAAAGCTATTAACTGAAATACTAACATTACAAAAGTTAGAAAAATGTAATTATCTGAATGATTAAATCAGAGTCACTTTAATGATGTGTCAATGGATTTTAAAAATTAAATAAAACTGTCAAGTTTTGATTATTTTTCTCTCATTAGGGAAAACTACTTTCTAAGGATGAAACCAAAACAAAGCTGAACCTCAACAAATGACATAAAGCAGATTTTATGAGATCTGAGCTTCGAATGATCCCCAAAAGGATTTTTGAAAATTTTCACTCCGAAACACTTAGAATTTAACCTTGTACTTTTCAGATGAGATCTTTAATCAGAAAAGATAAAGAATAAGAAACAACCACAAACAGGAAAGAAGAAAGAAAAGTCTACCATGAAACCATTTTGGTTCTCAGGCTTATTTTTTTTTTTATGTTTAAGTTATTCCTTTATTGTCAGGAGATGAAATGTAGTTTAGACTCTAAAGCATCCTTGCATCTGGAAGCCACTTTTTCCTAATGTTAAGGCCCTTCTCACCATGTCAGGAGTCACGTTGGGAGTTTCACACTTTCATAGAAGACCACAACATCTGCCAACTCTGCTGGACTGGATAAAGGGGATGTCTGCCTAGACCAGCAAGGGTACCCATGAAAAGTGCTTCATAGAGTTCTCAGCATTCCCCAACAACAATGACTGTTCATTAGATTTAATAATATCCTCATTTAAAAAACCCTGGTTGGCTGACCTGTCCATCCCTCACAGCTGTCACTCACCCTTGCTCTTCATCTCAGATAAGACAACAGGAAGCAGAGACTGATGATCACTAAAAGGGAAATTGCTCTTCCTGATGATATTGTCCAAGATATTAGTCCCATGATGCAGAGAGAGGGCTCGCATCCCCAGATAAGAGCAACACAGCCAGCTCACCATTGTGCCAATTCCCAGCATAAAACAAAGATGTTCACAGTCAAATCCAGGCAATGTATCCCCATCCTTCAGCAAACACTTGTTTATTTTATTTACATTTCAACATTGCTAAGAGAGTAGGTCATATCAGGTATAGTCCCTCAAGACAGACTGTTTCTTCTTGTGGGGTTTCCTGAAATGTTCTATTTTGTAAGTGCTATAAAGCAAGTATTTTTCCTAAGGCTGCATTTATTTCATTTTCAGGATTTTTCAAAATAGAAGTTTAGTGCCTGTTGAAATAAATGGAGGCAGTAAGGATTGAAATTTCTGCAAGTCTTCCCCCTAAAATATTCCCTAAAAAAACTGAAAACTCTAGAAGCAACCTAGTGACCTGAGAACTGAGCAGGAGCTAAATCTTGGTACAGCCACACAATGTAATACACTTTATTCACCAAAAATCATAACCACAAAGTAAACATGCCAGTAAGGAAGTAGGAGTGATATGATGTTAAGCAAGAATTATATGTACATAATAGCTATGAATGTGCACAAAGGACATGAGAAACAGTTATCCCCAAACGGAAACTTCCTCTGGTGGGTGTGAGGATGGGCTTCACAGATGAGTTCGAAAAGAGGCAAAGAGAACAGAAGAGGCTGAATTCCACAGAAGTCCCCTGGCCTGCTCCTCCCATCGGGAGGGGAGCCCTGGAGGCAGGAAGAGTGGGGAAGCAAGAGGGCAGAACCCACCTTGTAGTAGTCATAGAGCAGGCCTAGGGCGGCAGCACTGTCCTCGTCCCCATTGATGCTCATCATCGCCTTGGTGGCCGCTGTCAGGGGGTTCTCCAGGTACGACTTCCAGGCTTCATCCTCGCTGGTGTAGGCTCTTCGGGTGTTGAACGGAGGGTCACTGGGCATGGGCACTAGGGCCACTAGTCTTTTATTACTGTGAACACATAAGAAATGTGGGGTTCATTATCAGGGAATTTTCCTTTATGCCCCTAACAAAATACTTTATATGGACGAGTATTGGTTTGTATTTCCTAGAATGGGGGAGAAGAAAGGAAAGGTTAAAACTAAGGCGACTGATGTGCTGCATTTATAAAAATCACTAATTAATTTTTTCACTATGAAAAGTACTAACAGCCTTTAAAAGGCAGCCTAAGTGGTGTTTAAGTTGGTCCCCTTCGAACTTGGCTTTCCATATCCAATTTTTCTAAGTAATTTTATTTAATTATTCTTTGTTAATGAGTACTGAATGGAACCCTCTGAGAGTAGGTTTCATTTAACTGAGTTCTAATTATAAGTGTGTGCAATACATTAAATGTAATCAATACAGGAATGATCATTAAACATTGTTTTTATCTAGTTTAATCTATGCTTGGCATTACTAGCAAATTACAGACTAATCTAAGTCTTTCTCAATTAAATAGGCAATATAAGCCCCCTGGCAAACACAGCATATTACATACAGATAATTCTGCATAATAAGAACATACAGCAACAGCAACGAGACAGGTGATACACAAAACCTACATTGTTGTAGGATTCTACTGTATTTCAGTGATTTAGAAGCTACAGGTTATGAAGACCATTATGGAGAGTGAGGAGTACATCTGGAGAACTTTCAGTAGAGACAGAAAGGGGCAGTCAGTCAAACATTCCTGGCCGGGTCAATCTTGTGCAACTCCACAATGAACACACAAAGCAGTGTCATCAGGTGGGTGTGAGAATGACTCAAATACCCAAAGACCATGACGTTCCAGCAGCTCCTCATGCTGGGATCCAGAGTGTCAAGTAAAAGAGCCTGGAGAAGCTTTTCCCTCACTTCCTGTCTCTCTTGCTTATTCACTGAAGTGGAACCAAAATGGAACAATGAGACCTTGTACTTCAGTAACACCTGCTTTGGCACACAGCAACGTCACACAGACAGGTGACAGGATGAGTTTAGGCAACACTGGCGGTAATCAAAGGATATGCAGCTACCAACACCTCCTGATGGCCCACAGTTATTATAAAAGAGGTCTCCTTTTGCTTACACTGCTTCAGGGTCGCCACTGGCTCCCTGTGTGATGGAGAGCTGGTGTGAACCCTTAACACAGAGTGTATTGAAGGCCCTTTCTATGCTGGTATGCCAGGCACTGGTGGAAGGTCAGAAAATGGGTCTGGGGTAAAATACATCTGAGGGTAGGGGTGGGGCAGGTGGAAAAAGTACATTTAGCAGAATGGAATTCTAGGATAGATGGTCTCTAGGACTCTGGTTTGAGCTTTTTGTCCCAGTTGTTTGGTGGAGCTGATTAGGAAGAAAGAATATTGCCCACAATTGCAGATGAATTGAATTAAAAGTGTATAATCAGGTTTCTTGGAGCAAATGGGGAAACCCCTAATCAAAGGGCTTATAAGCCACAGGCAGTGTGGTGACAAGGAATAGCATGGGCCCTACAGTGAATTCTTGCTCAGTCACCTTAAATTTCAGTTTCTTCTGTCTAAAATAGGGATAGCAATGGCCACTACTTACCTCACAATGTGATTGTGAAGATCAAATAAAATAATTGATAAAATAGGGTCCTGTAAACTGCCCTGTGCTATGCAAATGACAGATAAGGCTATTATTTCACAGTTCTGCAATATTTGTGTACACATCAATTTTTGGTAAAGTTGACTATAATTTAAAAGCACTAAAGATAACCATTAATTAAAAAGAAAACATTTATTTAGCAATATTCCATAAGCATTTATGTGAACAGCCCAATAGGTGCCAGACATTGTGCCAGATGTTGAGTATGGAGGGACAAGACAGACACTGTCTCTATCCCACACTGCTTATCATCTGGCAGGCTAGACAGAGGGCAGCTATTGCAAAGGTCAAGAGCATGAGAAAGCAAATGAACAGTGCTGTGAAGGTGCATGACAGAAGAGACCAACCTAGTCAGAGAACCAAGGAGGAACAGAACTGAAAGACAGAGAGTTAGGAATGTGCTTGTCAGTTTGAAAAGGAGAGATATGGGCAATATTTTTTTAAATTGAAGAATACATTTCATAATGCAGAATAATGGAATTTTCTGACAACAGGAGCACATCTGTATTCATTTTGGAGAGTCTGCTAGAGAAATTTGCACATTTTGATCTAACAATAAAATAGCACCTCCATGTTGTAGAAATAGATTCTGAGCCCCCAGCAGTTGCCTCAAAGGGCCAAGACATCATGCATGCTTTCTAAATTGCTCAGTCCCATAGGAAGGAATAAAGAAAGAGTTTCATGGTACAGATGCTCCAAGATTGATGAAAGATCCAAATTCAAAATTCAAAGTGTGATTTCTACTGAAAGTGTATTGCTTTCACATCATCAAGTCAAAAAATTGTTAGTCAAACCATCATTACTTGAAAATGGTACATATTTGCAAGAATCTCACCGCTGAAAAAGATCTCTTTCCTGCCTGAGAGAAGCATGTATTGCTTCACTGCAGGAGGAGTGTTAATTACAATACAGGCTAATTTCCAAAAGTTCAGCAGGAAGCCCAGGCTAAGAGATCATAGCCAAGACTTGATTTATACTAAGTGCTGTCCTGATCCATGGAAATATTTTTCCTGAGTCTTCCTTCGTGGGATCCTGCCTGCTAAGTCTCCTGGATTGCTGATGTCATCTGTTCTTAGCACAGATGTTAGCTCATGAATGTAAGAGATTCATCAGCCTTTCCCCTAGGATGAAATTGTTGATAAATTCTCACATGATAAATGGAAAGAGTTATACAGTGAAAGCACAATTTTACTGGTCATTTCTTTCCATACTTTTAATGGCCCAAGGGGCCCTTTGTGGCCTCTTCTCCTTTAACTATGCAATGAGGTGGGTTTTTTTCTTCTTCTTCATAGATTATAATCTCTCTAGTACAGAGCACTATTGAATGAAGTTTGGTTTAATAAAAATGTAATCATCTCTCTGGTACACTGAACAAAAATGTAGACTTGTAAAGAAAGGAAAGTTTCACAGTGCAGTGTTTACCAAAGTTAAAAACACTTTGTGAAGTTTTTATTATCATTCATTGGGAATAATAATTCAAATTCTGCTTTGGTCACTTTCTTAAATGTCCTTTGTGAAGTTCTAGTTTTGCTGTGTTCTAAGGAGCCTTGGACAAAGAACTGTGAATGACAACTACAAACTTGCTACCCCTGGCTACCTGGGTCTTTCTTTGAAGGAAAATGCAAATGAGCACCAGACCATTCACAGCAAGGCTAAGGTCAAGTTAGATCACACATACAGTTCCTTTTTTTTTTTTTTCCCCCTTATTTAATTTCTTGAGCCACTACTTCATTTCACAGAAGTTGGAAGCAAGTTTGAGAACTGAGTCATCAGCTGAAGGAGAGAGTGGGGAGGGAGGGGGCACTCACCTGACTGAGATAATAATCTACAGGTCCACAAAAACTCTGGATCACTCTGCCAGGATCAGCCCACCTTCACCTCCTTCTCCCTCTACACAGAATAAACATTCTGGGAAGGAGCACAGGCAGGGAACTTAGCACATAGTATCTTCCCCTTCTAAAAATATGTGTCCCTTGTAGGAAGTCAGTCACCATATTCAGCTTTAGTCTTAGCTTTTCATGCTTCTAACTAGTCTCTGTCCCCTCTTTGAATCATATTGAAATCCTCTGGAATAATCTTCACAGAACATGATTTTCTAGAGAGTAGTATAATTCTTTACTACCTATACCATCAAGTCCCAAATCCTCCATCTGACATTTAAATTCCTCCTTTGTCTGGCTTCAATCTGTTTCTCAAAATTTACTTCCTTCTACTTGTTTAATGTATACATATAAACATTGCTGGGTGTGGTGGTGCATGCCTGTAATCCCAGCGGCTCAGGAGGCTGAGACACAAGGATCACAAGTTCAAACTAAGCCTAAGCAATGGCGATGTGCTAAGCAACTCAGTGAAACCCTGTCTCTAAATATAATACAAAATAGGGATGGGATGTGGCTCAGTGGTTGAGTGCCCCTGAGTTCAATCCCTAGTATCCCCCAAATATAAATATAAATATTTGTGTGTGTGTGTAAAAAATTTTTTAAAAAGCCACTTTCTCTACAGTTCCCTAAAGAAGTGCATTCTTACCTTCATGCATTCCTTTGCTGAGGTTGTTCCCCTCCCTGACAACTACTCTAGTCCAGTTGCAACATTCTATCCAATAGAAAATGTTACATAATTTTACTCCTTTAGAGCATCCCCTTGCCAAGAACTCCTATGGCGTGCATATTATTCATCATATTGTATATCACATAATTTCTACTATGCAAAGAAGACTCATTTAAGTGTCAGACCCACCAGGGACTCCAAGAAATGACTTCCATTCAACAAAACCCCAGCAGCTCCCCTGCGCCACTGTCCTTGGACTGTCTTGGATCCCTGACCAGTCTGGTTTCAGTCTAAATTCTGGAAACTCTTCTTCTCTAGCATTGTCTTTTTTTTTTTTCTTCTAGATGTTCCAATTTCCACCCCATTCCCCAGGGTATTCTCACAAACACACATCTCCCCAAGTAAATTAATATAACTAGCTACCTAGACTGGCCCTGGGCACTTACGGCTTAAGAAACATCTAATATGGGTCTTGAAAAATGTGTCCGAATATTTGTTTATAGAAAATGCCCCCAGGAAATGGTCCTAGATGCAAACCCTCGCCCTGATACTCATTAGCTATTATTACCTGTCTGGACCTCAGCTTCCTCACTATGGAAGGGTTGTTGCATAAATTAACTGGAGAAATATATGCAATGCTCCTAGCAGAGAGCTAGGTACAGAGTAGTGCCCTCTCACTGTGTCACAAAGAAGATTATAGAGGAGCAAGGTAATATAGGAAAGCCAAACCTCTGATCTTCAGTCACCACCATATGACTTCCCTCCGTTTAAGAAGTAGGGAGACCGTAAATTGAATTGGACATAACTTTCTTAATGTTCATATATGAATATGTCACCAGTGAAACTCCACATCATGTATGACCACAAGAATGTGATACTAATTAGATTAAGTTTACCCATGTATGTATAATCTGTCAAAGTACACCCCACTGTCATGTTTATACAAAGTAGCAAAGATTTTCTATAAGGTTCAGGATTTCACATCATATACTCTGCCTCATATCTGTGCCCCCAACACACTCATAGCCTTTATCCTGAGATCACATGAGTTCTATTCTCCAAATATCTTGACCCATGTTCTGAGTCTTCAGCACAAATATTTACATTTGGTCTTCATCCATTTCTGTTTCTTGTAGCTGATTCACTATAGCTAATTACTGACTCACATGGTCACTTCAACTTCCATGCAAAAAAAAAAAAAAAAAAAATCCCAACCATATTTAGACCATAAATAGCAAAATTTGAAAAAAGGACGATTGTTATTTTCTTTTAGAATCTTGGCATTTTCTCCATTAACAGGATAAGACTTTCAAACGTAAATTAATGAACCAATTATTCTAGCCAGGGTTAATGTCACAATTGAAATGCCAACGATGCTAGTTGTTTCACTGCTAGCTACTTTCAGTAATGTCCCTCCTTTTGGTATTTGCTAGAGGCAGACCACAAGAGATAACAGACACTTCCCATGGTAGAACCAGGGCTGAAACTTACTGGAAAGTTTCTACACTCACTGCTTGTGATTAATGACTCTGACCTCTTGCCTTTGACCTAACCTGTGCAGGAGTCAAGAGAAGTAAGATGAATTTATAACCCTGGGGTGGTACTGACCATCTTCATGTCAAAGACACTTGTATTGGGGAAAGAGAAGATTCAATTAATTCAATGAAAAAAATTTTAATGACCTTCACCAAATAAAATACATGGATTTTAAATATAAGAAGCCGTGAAATGAAATTTATGTCTATGGGAATTAGTATAGACAAACTGATTGCAAAATATATTGATCCGGGCTGGGGATGTGGCTCAAGCGGTAGCGCGCTCGCCTGGCATGCATGCGGCCCGGGTTCGATCCTCAGCATCACATACCAACAAAGATGTTGTGTGTCCGCCGAGAACTAAAAAAATAAATATTAAAAATTCTCTCTCTCTCTCTCTCTCTCTCTCTCCCCTCTCTCACTCTCTCTTAAAAAAAAAAATATATTGATCCACCAATTGAAATGAAATCTCTCTCTCACTTTCTTCTTTGGTGCTACAGCTTTACTAATGCCCTAAGCATGCTCTTAGGTCACATATTAAGTAATCTAGAATCGAAAGGGTTAGGAATAAATATTAAGAAGCTGCAGGAAAGGTATATCAAGTACTACAAATAAATCATAAAGAGAAAAATATCACAATGGAAAGTGGAAGAAAACAAATAAGAATTTTTTTAATGGAGATAATTTATAAAGACGGTAATCTATAAGATTACTAAAATTGGTTAGTTTTTGTGTGTGTGTATGTGTGTGTGTTAATCAAAATTCAAAATGTTAACAGTGATTATAGGTGAACGTTTACTTTTTCACTTTGAAAATAATCTCCAATAATAATATCACACTACTTATAGAGCACCGGCCATATATTTGGCAGATCATGTCATAGGTACCTTAAATGGGTTAAATCACATACTCCTTAAAGTCAGATATGGTTATCTTGTTCTTTATACAGATGAGAAAATCGCTGAGTAACTTCCAAGAGTCACGAAGCAATCAGGTCACACTTGGATTGCATCCCAGAGTATGAATTCTTAAGCATCCTTCTCTTGCCAATTCTTGACTATACTCCACTTTCATAATTAGAAGAAAAAAAAAGAGTTACTCAAAAAGGGGCACTAGGAAGTAGACTGGAGACAAGAGAACAACATGACAGGAAACTTTCTACATGGGAATAATTGAGATGGTGTGAAAATTCAGAGCAATACTGTGCAAAGAGGGACTCTGTAAGCTCCCTAGAGAAAGATCATTTATTTAAATTGTTTGTAGAATTCCAAGATCCTGGCACATTCTACAGTGTGCACAGACAGGCAACACATATTTATTGAATAAATTATGTGAAGTGATAGATAGTAAATACTTATTGGTTTTTAGTTTGACATAACTAGAGGATGTCTGTTTTAAAATGCTCTGTGGAAAAAATGTTAACAAATAATTTATGTGATATACATGAACTAAAGCCTATATAATATATATGAACTAAAGAATTGAGAAATAAGGGAAATACTATATTTAGAGAGCATTATTTTTAAAGGGAAAATTATTTTCTAACCAAAATAGCTATGAGATTTAAAAACGGAATCAATGTTTCTAAGGAACTTATAGTGCTCAAACCTCTGGCAGCAGGAAAGCAAGCATAAAATCACCTTACAAGACTTGCAGGACAGGTTTCCATTTCAAAACCTTTCCTGTATTTACCTCTAAAATTTATTGCGAATGTGGAAAAGAAAGATTTTAGTGTAATTGTCAAAGATAAAAGGCAGAAAAAAAAATTGGAATAAAAGAGAAACCAGAGTTGAGAGGCTGCACCTCAACTCGGGTACAGGAAGGGTTAATGCATAACTGAGGATTGTGGATCCCACTCAGCTGGGTAAAGGCTGAGGGTCTTCAGGATGGATGACCAAACCAGTTGCTGTACAGGGTATCCAGAGGAACTAGCTAAACATACACTTCTTAAATGCGGGAGTCTGCCTTTGAGGGGTACTAGGGCCAGAGAAAGAAACAACTTCATAAAATACCTAGAGTAACTTTAAACTACCACAAAAAAAATTGGGAAAAAATGTTTTAAAAATGAGTTTAAAGCAACATTAAAAATTTTCTAATGTGTCCAACCCACAGTTTGTTCCCTTGGACCTCACTTAAACATATACAAAGGAAACCTCCAGGTCCCGCAGCACCTGTGGCCAGGATATTTAGCAGAACAGCCCACCATGGGAACAGTGAGCTCCACCCTGCTGACAAGCCCCCCCCCCCAGCATCACAACGCCCAGGGGTCTAACTCTACACTTTTAATAGAAGAATTAAGAATCACCAGATGTTTAAGGAAATCTTATATGAATGAAAGAAAAACTCCAAGACAAACAGAACAGCCTAGATGAATTAATGTCAGATACAGAAATTATAGTTAAAGAGAAGATACTTCATCCATAAGACAAGCATGGACTATTTGGAAAAAATAATCATAAAATGATACGCATGATTTCTGAATTTTAAAAATGTATAAAGGCTGAATGGAAAGGATAGCAAAGAATAGATTAGTGAATCTAAAGACAAAAGCAAAGCAGTATCCAGGTTTTTGTTGTTGGTGGTGTTGCTATTGTTTTTTGGTGCCAGAGGTTAAACTCAGGCAAGAGTTACACCGTGGAGCTATATCCCCAGCCTCATCAACTTTCTAAACGATAAGAGAAACCATGAAACAAATTAAAAGCCTGCAGAATGATTCTGGGTAATAGTCTACTAACAGGAGTTTAGAAAGCAAGGAACCGAGTGACAGGGAGGAAATAAATAATCAAACAATAATGAAAGAAAAATATCCTTGAGCAGAGGAAAAATGGTTCTTGAGAAGGAGAGGCCTCAAAGTGCTGAGAAGAGTAATAAAAATCCATGTTCTGCTGATGTTTCTATGTTAAAGTTAAAATAGAAAAATGTTACACATACTTGGGGGAAAAAAACTAAGTAATTTTCAACAGAATAAGAAAAAGGCAGTCAGTAAACTTCTTATCTGCATCCCAAAATGCTGCAGGGCAAGAGAAAAATGGAATTTTAAACACAGCAAAAGATCAATCCAGTGTAATAGAAAAACAAAGACATATTTAGTCATGGAAGGATTTAAAAATCCTTCTATTCATCTATTCTGTTTGAAAGAATTATTCCTTGAAATCAAAGTGAAAAAGGCATGGATAGAAAAGAAAATCAGCGGGCTGGGGATGTGGCTCAAGTGGTAGCGCGCTCGCCTGGCATGAGTGCGGCCCGGGTTCGATCCTCAGCACCACATACAAACAAAGATGTTGTGTCCGCCGATAACTGAAAAATAAATATTAAAAAATTCTCTCTCTCTCTCTTTAAAAAAAAAAAGAAAGAAAAGAAAAGAAAATCAGCATAGCTACCAGAGAATATCAAATAAACCAGGAAAATATTAATTTTAATGAATTTCTGATTATGGAAATAAAATTTATATCCCAAGGAAAGGTTTCTTAAATATGATGCTAAATGAAAACGAAATATCTCAGAGGTGGTAGGAGAGTAATTGTTTAACAACTATATTGAAGGTTTTGCTTTGTATGGAAAAGTCATAGATAACAATTAATTCCCAATGCTAATAGAAAACATAAGTTTAAATATGCTGATCAAAAATACCATGGTGGGGGGGGGATGTGGCTCAGTGGTAGACTGCTTGTCTTGCATGTGTAAGGCCCTTTGATTCAATCCCCAGCATTGCAAAAACAAGACAAAACAAAAATCCATTGGTAATAATTACTAATTAAAGATGAGCTGTAGAACTTGTCAAGCAGCAATTCCCAGAACACAGTGTGCAGACTCCTGGAGAGAGGTCCCTTAGATACTTTCAGGAAACTGTGAGGAGAAACAATGGTTCTCGAAATTACACTAAGACATATTTGCCTTATTCACTGTATTGACATTTGCACTCATGGTACAAAACTACTAGTAGGTAGAGGTTCTGGTTCTCTATGCAGATCAGAGCAGTGACATCAAACTGTACCAGAGGAATTACGTTCCTGGGCCACAAGCTCAAAATACTCTTTATGAAGCAGGACAGAATCCTATTTTTATTAATCCCAAACTTTGGGTATGTGCCTTCTTGATCCCACATGTGACTGCAGGAGGGTCCTACAAAACACTTGGGACCACTAACTGAAACACAATGACTGACTGGAAGAAGAGGCCTTGTCCAGGTTGGAGCTGAACTAGATGAATTTGCTTCTGGGAATTCCATTTTCACATGAAAGAAGGAAAGATTGACAAACTCTGTGTTCAGACTTGAGTATTTAGCTGACATTTTCTCAAAAATAAATGAAATATAAGTCTATCACTTTAAGGCAAACAAGTGACAGTATTTGCCACCAACAAAAAAACATTTGAGCTTTCAAGCAATATTTGGAATATTTACTTGAAATTTGAAATTCAAAAAGTGATATACTAAATTTAGAAATGTAGAAAACTTGCATCCACCAGTATTGACAATTTCCTCATACTTGAAATTTTTCTGATGCAGTTGGTAGAGATATTAATAGATGCCATTTTTTACTAACTTTTCAGGGAAAATGTTAGCATTTGGGAGATCTGAATACATAACCAATATTGGCAAATACCAATGCATTATGTTACAAAATCAAACACAGATAAAAGATCCATTCAAAGTACAAGACAGGCCTAAAGATTTTCATGTAATAGAGTATAGAAAGTTCATTATATGATTTTGGTTTCTACAATGCAATTAACTTTTCAGAAACTACCAGTTATGGAATTTGGGTACAATAACAAAGAATATCTACAATTATCTGAGAAGACTTTTAAAGCACATTTTTCTTTTCCATCTCTCAGTGTGAAACAGGATTTTTTTGATGGGATTGAACCCAGGGCCTTGTGCATGCTAGGCAAGCACTCTACCAATTGAGCTATATCCACAGCTATGAAACAGGATTCTTCAACCAAAATAAAAGTGTGCAATATACTGAATGAAGAAGCAGAAGTATCTAGAAGTCTCTGATAAGTCAACATCAGAGAGAATTACAAAAATATAAAATAATACCACTCTCCTTCCTAAATTTTTTCTTTTGAAAAATTTAGTTTTCATTTTAACAATGTTTTATTAACACACAATGGGTATATTATTATTATTTTAATTGAATCATTAATAAATATTTTTAATATTTCTCTTTAACTTCTAATATGATGAGTATTGATAAATACAATACCCACATAAATACAAGCCAAACACAACATTCTTCAATAATTTCAGAGTGCTAAAAGGATTGTAAGAATAGTGAGATTGAGAATCATTTCTCTAGAAAAATCATTAAAGCTAAATCATGGAAAAATATTGATCAATAAAACAAAAATTAAAATAATGACATAAAAGGAAAAGTAAATCTTTACATATCTGCAATTGAAATAAGTGAAAATGAGTAGCTCCACCTTTGAAAGAAATAAATTCAAACTAGATTTGAAAAAAAAAGTTCTTTTTTAAGCACCCAGGAAACATAAGAAATGACCATTTATCAGGCTACTAAACAAGACTATTCATTTTGAAAGAACTCTCACAAATTAAATTCTTGGACCACTATATAGTTAAATATTAAATCAACATCAAAAAAGATCAAATTTAAAGGGCTGGGGATATGGCTCATTGGTAGAATATCTGCTTGGCATGGGTGAAGGCTTGGGTTTGATCCCCAGCACTGCAATAAAAATTTAAAAATCAAATCATCAAAAAAGATTAAATTTAAATACCATATGTATAAAAGTTATAACATACTGTTAAATATTTATAGCAAAAAATAGCTCCTAAAGAAATTTTTTTTGAAAATTAGAACTCAATAATAAAATATGTAGCATGTGTTGTGAAATATAAATAAATCAGAACTTAGAGGTCATTTCATAGCTTTAACTGTTTGTTTTAGAAATGAATACAGGTAAAAGTTAAAGAGTTAGGCATATGATATAAGCATAGAATAAATGAAAGTGGGATATAAAAAGGTAAAAATAGAAAGTATTGAAGTAAAGACATTAGAAGGAACAATTTAAGACAAAAGTTGGTTCTTTGAAATGGGAAAAAAACTAACGAATTGACAAAGATAATCAAATATAAGAAAAAAAAAAGGAGAATTTTAAATGTAGCACTCATTTTTAAAAAAGTATTCTGGCTGGGCGTGTTTGGGTGTGCTTGTAATCCCAGTGACTCAGGAGCTGAGGCAGGAGGATCTCAAATTCGAGGCCAACCTCAGAAACTTAGTGAGACCCTGTCTCGCTAAAATTAAAAAGGGGGGGGGGGGGCTAGAGATATAACTCAGTGGTAAAGCACCCCTGGGTTCAATCCCTCATCGCCCCCCCCCAAAAAAAAGCATTATGAATCCTTTTATGCTAATTAATTAGAAAACAGACAAAAAGGAAACATTTCGAGAAAAAATATAAATAATCAAAATTGGCTCAGTTATTTGGAAAGAGAAAAACATTAACATTCCATTAGGGAATCCTAGCAGCTACCTCCCTAACCAGGTGATGAAGGTATACCCCGAGACAATGAGGGAAAACTGAGCAAGGAGCCCTGTAATACCCGCCTGCCGACTGATGACTGTGGTACTAACTGTGCTGAAACAAACCAAGCAATAAGTATGTGAGTAAAGAAGCAGGTAATTAACCCAAAGAAAACAAAACAACTAACTTTTGGAGGTTGAACTGTGAGTGGCTTGTCTTTATTAAGCCATTTCCCTTTAATATTGCTCATGCAGCTGAATATAAATGCAGACAAAACCGTTTAGCTAATAGAGAAGTAATGGATGGGAGAAATGAGTGAGGGAACCAGGAAACTTCCTCCCTGTGGCATCCAAAACTCCTGGTTTATCTTCCTCTGCTACCCACCTATAAAGCCTGGTCACAGCAATCTTTATACAGTCCCCCAGTCCAAGGCACAAGACTTCTACCAGGTACATTTCTCTTGTCACCTGTATGGAAAAGTTCCCTTTGATTTCTTTAAGAATAGATTTCTACTCTCTAGGCCCAAATAGTCTGTAACCAAAAAGGCTTATTTAGAAAGAAATGAAAATTCAAAAAAAGCAAACTGTATTGTTTGCAACTTTAATTCCTTAACTACTCAGAGGTAGACATACTCTAATGCTCGCCAATGACCTGAGGTTCAGCTTGACTTTGTGTTTATCAATAGATTCATAGAATGCAAATGATTATCAGCACTATCATGACAATCCACTCTAAATTGCCTATTTTACAAATGGAGAAACTGAAGTCCAATGAAATTATACCATTTCCCTGGGATCAAAGTTATCTTTATTAATCCTAAAATGATTAAAGGACAAGTTGCTGGGAAACACATAGATTGTTGGCTAATTTGTAGTGTTTTGTGAACACTTAAGCCTTCTTCCATGAGGGTGAAGTGAACATTATGGACATCTTCATGCAAAAGTTTCCCTCCTCCATCCACAATCCCTATTAACTTCCCCAATCCATTGAATAAAACTTTATGGAGCTTCTACTGTGCTGATCTAGGTGTAGGAAGCACAAGCTAGGAAATTTTCACTTATTCATTCACATTCATTCATTCGTTTGTTCATCCAAGTAATCCATTCACCAGAGATTCCTCTGAAAGCTAGAAATGATGGCCTAGAGGGTTCGCATTTTTAAGTATTTTTTTTTCTAATAGGCTGTAACCCCTAGGTATGCTAAGCCCAGGCATAAAGATGTACTAGAATATTGTACCATAGACAGTATTTTTGTATTGCTTTTGCAGTACTGGAGATCAAACCTAGCACCTCATGCTTGCTAGGCAAGCACTTTACCACCAAGCTACATTCCCAGCCCAAAATGATGTTTTTGTTTGTTTGTTTTTGAGTACTGCTACTTAAAATCCTTGAAAATTAAGATAACATTCACTCAACAGATAATGATCAACTGAGCACCTTCAATGGGCTGGTATTCCTCTGAATACTCCAATATAATGATGTAAAACACAGATCCAGTCTCTGCCCTAGTGAAGCTTTTACAGGTGAATATACAACTGCAGATGTGACAAGTGTTGATAAAGAAAAAGCACAGGGTACTAGGAGAAAATGTCATGGGGATCTTGCAGGGGCTGTGAGCAAGTAAATTATATGTCTATGTAAAATGTTCACAAGTAAAGAAGGGAAGGGAAAAAAGGGAGGGACTGGCTGAGTATGGTGGCACATGCCTGTAATCTCAGTGGCTCAGGAAGCTGAGGCAGGAGGATCAGGAGTTCAAAGCCAGCCTTAGCAAAAGCAATAAAGTCACGAAGCAACTCAGTGAGACCCTGTCTCTAAATAAAATACAAAATAGGGTTGGGGATGTGGCACAGTAGTCCAGTGCCCCTGAGTTCAATTCCTTGTGTCCCACCCCCCAAAAAAGGGAGGGACTGAAGAGATTTGAAAGACTTTCTCTTCTATTAAATGATGTTGGACAAGTAGTTGAGGAGTTTTATTTGACCTGTGTGGTGGTTGATTTAAATTAGACCCTCAATTGAGTCCATTAAAATAAATTCTACACAAATTTTAGTTGAGCTTTACATTCAACCATACAAAAAATGTAGACTATGTATGAGTTTTTGAATCTAATTTGTATTTGATATCAATTATTTAGGCATAAATACAATGGAAGAATGTATGAAGAAAAATGATAACTTTAATCACTTAAATATTAAAAATAAGCAGATATAAAAAGGGGGGACAAACAACTGTATGTTTGTGTGTCTCAAATATTTACCCACTGCACAATCCCACATTCTGACAAATGTGTCTGAACACAAGAAACAATCAATTCTCACACCAATGGCTCACCTTTAGCAGCAAAAGAGGCAGTTAAATCAACAAATGATAGAGGGTTTTGCTAATATCCTCCCAATATGGAGGGGAGCCTAAAAAGGGGTGAATTCTTGGAAAAGCCTCTGGGGGAAGTCATTCCCTCCACTATTGGCATTTTATCAATAGATATGAAAAGAACTTGAGATCTTTCTAGTCTGGAAGAGGGGAGAAGAATTGCAGAATGATCTCAACCAGCACAGTTATGGGTAGCTGATAATGAATTGCTCTATATTGAAGGGTTAGTATGTAAAAAGGTTGTGTGTCATATTGGTGACCAGAGATACTGGCAAAAATAGTCAAGATGAGAATCAAGAATCTGCCGAGTGGTTGTATCTTATAACCTAACATACAAGGAAAGACCAGAATGGAGGTGGAGTTCCACCAAGCAAGGAGATATTTTGTGGATGCCACTGCTGGGGACCTGTTCACTGTTCCCCTTCCTCATATGAATAATTTCCTAGTGAAAAAGTCACGTTCAGTACAGAAATTGCAGACTAGGAGCAGGGCAATACATGATGTGGTTGTCTCCACCTTGGGGCAAGTGCACAGGGAAGTTCAGAAAAAGCTATGCTGTGCACAACCCTGCATTATAAATGAAGAAGACCATGTTGGGGCTGAAAGCTCAAGAACTTGTAGGGTCCTGCAGACACTGACTCTCCTGATGGCTGTGTGACAAGATCAGTGTGAACAAGCCAGGGGTGGGTGAACCCAGTTACCTAGCCTTTTCTACCTGGTGTCACTGCTGCCTGGCAATGTGATGTTCTCCCGCCCAGCCTCCAAAGTATCAAGCAGAGGCTACCAAACCAGCCTGCTAGAAAGACAGGTGGGGTTGCAAGAGGCCTAAAGCTTTCCAGGAACCCTAGCTGCTTAATTACTACACTCAGGATGCTGTGTCAGACAACTTCAAACAGACCTAAAACCCTGAAAGAAAACCAAATGTCAGTGCTATGCTTTTTAGATTATTTGGCCCTCTATGAAAGCCTCATCTTGTCTATCTCATCTCTGAGGAAAGTAAGCATTTTTTAAAATTATATATATTCCTCAACAACTGTGAGAATATTGCCAATAAAAGCATTTTACAGAGCTGAATTAAATACACAGACTGATTTCTTTAACAGAAGGAGGCCACTGGATTGAGAGCACAGCTGTAGTGGCTTTTGTGACTTGGTTGGGTTACTGTCCAGACATTGTCCCTGCTTTCTGTGTTGTCATGAAGGCTTGGATCCATCCAGAAGGACTAGACCCAGTTGAAGAAGGAGGCATTAGTAAATCATCCCCAGCAGAGACTGGGATATTTAATAGAACTGAAAACAAAACGGTAGATGTGATTGCTAATCTTGGTTGTCAACTTGACTGAATTGAGAAATCCCTAGAAAAATGGGTAAAGCATACTTTTGGGTGTGTCTATGAAAGTGTTTCCAGAGATGACTGGCATGTGGATAGGCCAACCAAGGGGAAAGGCCCACCCTGAATGTGGGCAGCACTACCAAAAACGCTGGGGTCCTGGCTGGAAAAAACGTGGAAGAAGGGAAAAGTTCACCCTTGGACTCATTCAACTCTTCTTAAGCCTAGGCATTTTTTTTTCCGCTGCCCCTGCCCTTGGACACAATACTTCAGGTTATTTAGGTTTTGAATGCAGATTTGCACCAGTGACTCTTCAGAGAGCTTCCAGGCCTTTAGCCTAAAACTGGGGCAGCCATCGTTGGTCCCTATTATTCTGAGGCTTCCAGCTTCTCAGATTGAGCAGCTTCTGGTTTCCCCAGCTCTCCAGCCTGCAGGAAGACATTGTGGGAAATCTAGCCCCTAATCATGCAAGCCAATTGAACAAATTCCCTCTTACAGATGCATTCTGTCAGTTCTGTTCCTCTGGAGTATCCTGATGGATATAATAGATAAATGCAATAAGACTCTTTGAAGGAAGGAAAATTTGACTTTGGGGAAGGGGCAGGAAGAAGACTGTTGAAAGCTCTAGATGAAGTTTCATGGTCATTTTCCACTGGAAACTATTAATGGCTCCAACATCCTCAGGTACCCTTTTCTTTTAAACCTAGTGTCCGAGAGGTGTGCCAGTGGAAATGGAAACTACAAGAAACCAAAGCAGAGGTCCAGGACTCTGGTCAAGCAAGGAACTGACCTAACACCCCCCAAGGCATCCCTCCCTCCAGGAAGAGGAGGCTGTCCTACACATGTGGACTGAACTCAGGACAGAACATTTTCCCAAGGCACACAAAGCCAAGCCTTCCTATCTTGCAATATCGTCACAAGCCTAGGCTGCAAGCTGACCTTGACAGGGTGCCCAAACAGATCTCAGCTGACAGAAAGACAGAAAAACAAAGCACTCATACAAATGGGGAATGGTAGAATCTCTACCTGCATGTTTGGAAGTTAATAGATTACACTTAAAATGGATAGTTCAAGAAATTGCAGTATGAATTACTAAGACAAAATGGAGGTAAATTAAGAGGAAAAGATACCAAAGAATCAAGCCTAGCTGCCTCTAGATATCAGGATCCAGGCAGAAGAGTAGGTCTAAGGAAACGGCTATTTTTCACAAACCTTTCTAATATTATTTAATTGCATTTCTAAATACAATTCTTTGATAAAAAATTTAAAAAATATGTATTTTAAGAAAATACTAGGTGGATCCTGTACAACATGCCTACAGCCAAGAAGCAGCCTACGGTTGGTTGTTTCCAACCACTAAACTACAGATTTTTGGTAAGAAACAGTAGGTAAATGGGAACCTCCTAAGAAATAGGAACAAAGACCCCATTGGAGAACAAGCAGGAAGGCAGTTAAATTTATAGATAATAGACCATAAGGCACTACGTTAGCTCATGACCTTGGGCAAGCTACTAACTTATCTGTGCACCCATTTTCTTATCAACTTTAGAGATTCAATTTGAGAACTGAGTTAATACACATAAAGTACTTAATACCTACGACACACTCTGCACTGTATCTATACAAGCTATTAGCATTAAGGTGATTTTAAAGCTAAATATTATTATTTTATTTTATTATATTTTATTTTATTTTTGATACCAGGGATTGAACTCAGGGATACTCGACCACTGAGCCACATCCCCAGCCCTATTTTGTATTTTATTTAGAGTCAGGGTCTCACTGAGTTGCTTAGCGCCTCGCAGTTCCTGAGGCTAGCTTTGAACTCGCAATTCTCCTATCTCAGCCTCTCAAGCCGCTGGGATTACAGGCAAGGCTAAATATCATTAAGCCTTCTTTGGTAGACACAAGTGGTCCCAACATAAGTCCCTCACAGAGAAGAAGTTGAGGCTAACCCCTTGGATGCAAGCATCAGGTTTTCCTGGGCAATCCACCTGCCTGAAATTGGACTCTCCCCTGATCAAGCCTCTGAACTGCCTTTCACTGAAATCTGAAAATTTTATGCCCAAAACACATCATATTTTGGTTTCAACAGAGATTCCAAAAGACAGCAAAAGAGGCAAAGGCAGGAGAGATCCAGGCTTTCTGATGCCATTTTAAACTTTTCTTTCCTTTTTTCCTTCCCTTTTTTCACTTTTTGTTATTTGTATGTTTGTTTGTTTTTGTACCATGGATTGAACTCAGGGGTGCTTAACCACGGAGCCATATCCCCAGTCCTGTTTATTTTTTATTTTGAGACAGCGTCTTGCTAAGTTGCTTAGGGCCTCACTAAGTTGCTGAGACTGGGATCCTCTTGCCTCAGCCTCCCAAGCCTCCAGGATTACAGGTGTGTGTCTCCATGCCTGCAGCCTTCCCTCTTCCTTCCTTAAACACCTCTAACAACAAGAACTCACAGCTTTAAACAGTAGCTCATGGCACTGTAGGAAGCTCTAATTGTTAAGAGATTTACTTTGTGGCAGCTGCAGGAAAGCACCTCGCTGTTTCCTAGCTGTAGGAGAGGAAGTGTCCATGGGCCCAGGCCGCCCAGGGGCTGCTTTTCCAGCCAGAAACTGAACTGATCCAATTCCAGGGCAGACACAGGCCTCCCCAATGGGCACCTGAGCCTTCCTAGACTGCTGGACCAAAAGAAGCTTCCACCCCATCCCCTCTGCTCTCCAGGACTGAGGTCAAACTCCCTAAGAGTCGGAGGCTCTTTGCTGTCCTTGCTCCCCACGCCATCCCCTCACAGGGGCATTCCCCTAATAAAGTCCTTCTCTGCTTAGTCTCATCATGGCGTCTGCCTCTTAGAGGATCTGAACTAAGTGAGACAAAATATTTTCATTTTCTCCTATCAGCCCCAGTTCTATCTGAGGAATCACTGCTCTACCGTGACCAGTTTTTCTAGCCAAGTATTCATAAAGGCAGAGATGAGCTGTCTTCTGTGTGAGTGTGAGCAGGTCCACATGTGTCCTTGTGTACACATGTATAAGGGTAGGGCTCGGGGGAGGATGACAGCAAGACCTGTAAAATCTCGTGAAGGGTGAGAAGTCCCAACCTCAGATACAAAGGAGATCTGAAACCGATTTCTTCCTGTAAAACACAAATGCTAAGACTTGGCCTCCACTCAAAGCCTGAAAAGGCAAAGGAAGCATAGAAGAAATCGAAAGGTTAGTCAAAGACTTTCATAGGCCCAGGCAACCTTCAAGGAATAGATCACTCCAACACTGTTTGAATTACTGCAGAGTGTAACAAAACCTGGAGAGTTTCCCAACTTGTCCTAATCGGCTGGCCTAACACGGATATCAAAATGCAGCAAAGAGCAGACCCCTATACCCAGGAACAAGACCCATGTTGGTTACAACCATGACAGCTAACATTTATGAGCATTTCCCATGTCTCATGAACTTCTCCAGAGATTGTATATCTCACCCCAATGCTGGGAGGCAAGATCTCTATTATCCCTTTTTTATAGAGGAGAAACTGAGGCACAGAGAGACTAAATAATTTACTCAAAGCTAGGCCAACAGTAAGCACTGGCACTAGGACAAATATAGATATAAAATATTCAGTTAAAAAATATGCATCAGTACAAGGTGGCACCCACTAGTAGAGCACTTTCTTTAGCATGCGAGAGGCCCTGGGTTCAAATCCCAGCACTTCCCACCCCTGCCCCCCAAAAAATATTAGTTAACAAAGAAATATAATTTGAAAAAAAAAAATAAATAAGGTTTTCTCAGTTTAAAAATAAAAAATTAAATCCTCCAAAAAAATGATGAACTGAATTTATTATTAAAAACAAAAATAATGATGATGATAATAATAATACTAATACATCGTGACCACATGAGGCATATCACAAGGATAAAAGTCTGCTCAAAATAAATAAAAAAATTATTTGTGAATATCATTACATTGAAAGGATAACAAAGAGAAAGCTCAATGTGGAAATCTTTATTAATAGCTGCATTGAACTGAATATTTGTGTCCCTCCAAAAGTCACATATTGAAATCTAATCCTCAATGTCCCCAATGTGATGGTATTGGAGGTGGGCCTCTTTAAGAGGTAATTAGGTGATGAGAGTGGAGCTCCCAAGAATAGGATTAGTGTCTTTATGAGAAGAGAACAGAAAACTAGCTAAGTCAGGAAAAAGACTTCACCAGAGCTAGCCATAATGGCAACCTGAACTTGAACTTACAGTCTACCAATGAAGGATGAATTTCTAAGGTTTACAAACATCCTGTCTACAGTAGTTTGTTATAGCAATCCAAATGGGCTAAGACAATGCAGTGAGACATTCAAAGAACTTCCTTTATGGAACATCCCTGCCATCCTCCTTCTCAACAGTGTATATGAAACTGTCTAACGTAATAAAGAGAAAAATTTAAGAAATCTACAATGGGAAGAAGGGGGTAAGAACTATCAAATGTAAATAATATAATCACTTAATAGATACTACACTAAGAGTTCAGTTGGGGAGCCAGATAGAAGATTGTACAAAACCAAGAACTCCTCAAAGACTAGATTGTATTTAATGCTGAAGCCCTAAGAACATTAGACAACCATCCCACTTTCAACCCTATTCATCAATATTTGTTAACATGGTTCTATAATGATAGGTTCACAGAATAAAGTGAAAGTATAGAAACTGTTAGAGGTTAATAAACATTTGCATATGACATCATGTCTAGAATCCTCCAATAACATTTAAAAATCAAAACATTTCATGAGCAATAAAATGCAAGATCTATGAAAAAAATATTTTAATTATATGAGGAACATCAAAGAAAATTTAAATAAGTAAAGCAAAACATATCTATTCTTATAGGGTACCCAATATTAGTGTCAATTTGATACCAAAGTTATCCAGAAAAGCTAATGCATTATTTCTCTTTCTCCCCACCCCCAAAATAGGATTTCTTCAGAACAACAGAAGTTCATTCTTAAATTTACATGAAAAAAAGCAAAAATATGTAGGAAGATTTTTAAAAAGAAGAATAATATCATAGCCCTTTCAGATATTACAGCATTTTATACATTTAAATTACCAGCTGTTTTTGAGACATAAACAGATAGATCAAAAGAACAGAATTGAGAGTTCAGAAACTGTCCCAAATTCACCTAAGAATTTAATGTATAATAAAAATTGTATTTCAAATAAGTGAAGGAAATATGTATTATTCAATAAATTACATTAGTGCAATAGAGTGGGCATCTAAACAAGCAATCTAAAAACGTCAGTTCTTCATCAATAAATTTCAAATGGATCAAAACTTTCATTAGACATGTGAAACCATAAAAGCTATAGGGTGATAGAACAAAATTTGAAGACTAGGGGTGCAGCTCAGTAGTAGAGTGCTTGCCTAGCCTACCTGAGGCTCTAGGTTCAAACTCTAGCACCCCTCCCAAAAAGAGAAAAAAGTTTGGGTTGTTGGTTTTCAATTGTAATTTTAAAGCAGAGAAAGTCTTCCTAAGCAAGGCATAAAACCTAGAAGCCAATAGCAAACAAAGCAAAGCAAAAGAGAAAGATGAATTTGGTTACCTAAAAATTAAAAATCTCTGCAGATCAAACACGTGACGTAGCCAAAGGACAAATGGTGGTAAACAATGGGCTAATCTCTCAATTTATAAATAGTTCCTGAAATTCATCAAGAAAAGACCAATTACAGTAACTTATTAGATAATATGAGATTCAATAAACACAAAACAGTTAAAGAACACTAAAAGAGTTCACATAAAAGGAAATACAAATGGCTTTTAAATATAAGAACTAAAGAAACATATAATACACTATTGTTCATGGGGTGAAATTATAAAAATTGATAGGACCCATTTCTGTATAAAGGTATACAGAAATAGGCATATTAAAACATCACTGATGTATAAATTAAAATAGCATTTTAATTTACAAGAACAAGCTATCAAAAGTTTCAATACATATAACCTTTGCTTCAGAATTACACTTCTATATTTACACTCAGAGAATATTATACAATCTTTTTTTTTTGTAAATATGCAATCCCTTTTTTTTTTTTTGTACCAGAAATTAAACCCAGGGGTGCTCAACCACTGAGCCACATCCCCAATCCTTTTAATTTTTTATTTAGAGACAGGATCTCACTAAGTTGCTGAGGCTGGCTTTGAACTTGAGATCCTCCTGCCTCAGCCTCCCAAGCAGCTGGAATTACAGGCGTGCGTCACCATGCCTGGCACAATCATTAAAAAGGAGATGATTTCTGAATTATTGACAAGGAAAATTAAATTCATAGGACAATAAGGATAAAATCACTTATGTAAAAAACAAAACAAGTGAAAACTTAATAAAACCCTCAAATGTATTCACATTCATACGTGGTATTATGTCTAGAAAAACATGCAATAATATCCAAAAAACATTAAAATTCAGTTCAAAGTGGTAGAACAAAATCATAAAAGAAGTGGATATCCTTTTTCTCTTTAAATCATCATTTTTATGTAATGGAAATATATCTTAATATGTGTGACTTTTAAGCTGGTAAATGCCATTGATAGAAATTCATTCTAGAATGATCAAAAAATCTTGAAAGATTTTATGCCTGAAGATTTGGGGGGGGGGGACAGTTACTGTGGATTGACCCAGGGGCACTTTACCACTGAGCTACATTTCTAGCCCTTTTTATTTCTTTTTATTTTGAGACAAGATTTTGCTAAGTTGCTGAGGCTGGCCTCCAGCTCCTGCCTCAGCCTCTTAGTTACTGTGATTTCAGGTATGTGCCACTGAGCAAGGCTGAATTGTTATAAATGTTTAATATTCTAATAGTGAAAATTATAGTAACAGCCTCCATACAAACAAAATATAAGTCAATGGCAGTAAATCCATAGCATCTAATGCTCTGCAGCCATTAAAATATTTAGGGAAAAAAACAAAACATTCATACAATCAGAGACAAATGCAGAGTTAGTTTCCAAAAAGATAAAAATATGCAATATGACCAATTACTGGAAGATTATGCTTCATTTGCACAATACTTTATGGGTTTCATGGGGGAAAAGTCGTTATTTGTACTTTGCAAATGATAGACTTCCTAATCAAGGAATTGTTAAACCTCAGCCTCAAGAACATGCCGAGTGTGGATCATACAAAATCCTAGATAATCTAAGAATGTATTTAAAATAATGAGTTCAACCTTCTACTGGAACTAAATGTTTTTTCTTTTAATCAGTAGCCAAACTAATTAAGCTGAAATTTCCTTTTCATACCCTCTCTGCTAGATCTGTAGAGGGAGAAAAATTACACATCCAAAAGGCTAATCATAGGAAGAAGACTGAAGGAAATAGCCTTGATAATTCACCAAATAATGACTCCAGATTAATGCAGCTGGCTCTAATGCCACCGACATTTCTAAAGCAAATTCCTAATTGTCCTAGAGGTTTTAATGTTGCATCTCAGTTCAAAAAACTGTCACGTCACTCTTATAAAATGCAGGTTTCTGCAGATGTTACCTTTAACTCTCTTAACAACACACAGATGACAGAGAACACAAACAGATGCTTTAACCTCTAGCCCTAAAAGGATTTTTTTTTTAAATATAAAGTTTAATTACAGGGCCCTGGAGATTTATCTTTGAAAAGTGACTTCATTTTAAATAGCCCTGCTATTTAGATAAACAACCAAAGTGTTTCTTAACCACTAATAACAGGCCAAAAAGAAAATTAAATGAATGGATGAAACCCGGACCAAACCTGAGGATCCAAAAACAATGGCAAGACTTTTAAAACGGAGAGGGAGCAAAATATTGGAAGACTTGGGGGCTAGGGATGTGGCTCAAGCAGTAGTGCACGAGCCTGGCATGCGCAGGGCACTGGGTTCGATCCTCAGCACCACATAAACCTAAAAAAAAAATAAATAAATATTAAAAAATTCTCTCTTAAAAAAAAATTGGAAGACTCACTATCTTGTTTCATTTCTGCACCTGTCTCCATTTTCCCCACAACTAATTATCTGAAGAATGGGCTGTAAATGTGCAATTTTCTTTTCTAAGTTATATATTTTTTTTCTAATTACAACCTTAAACCTTAAACTACTAGCCCGGTTCATCTTGGCAGTCTTAGTTCATCTTGGAGGTCTTGATGCCTAGCTCTGGAGCCAGTCCCTAGGCACATAATAAAACAGACAATGAAATGAGTGTTTGCCAGTGTTCCTACTGCTGGGATATCCTCATCCTGAGCTCATTCAGCACTAGCCTGCATGGGGATATGGGTCCCATTCCTTGATTAAGTTCTCTGAACTTAGGCCTTCATTTAAGGAGCTTGAGGGCTGGTCTGAGTCATTGCTCTCATTGGCAAGGGGATGAGGACTGTTAGGGAATTGTTGTCAGGCCCAGGGATTTTTCCTAAGAAAAGAGATCATGGCTCAACACTCCCATAAAAAACAATCTATAGCTGAACTTTCTACAAAACCCCAAGGGCTTTTAAGATATGAAAATGCCAAACAAATAAACATAGAGCTCCATTAGCATCAAAAATACAATCTGAGGGACTGGGGTATAATGCAGAGGTAGAAGAGCTGCTCAGTACATGCAAGGACCTGGCCTGGATTTCCAGCACCCAGAAAGAAAGGAGGGAAGGAAGAAGGAGGAGTAAGGAAGGGAAGGAAGGAGGAAGTTACCATTTTTAACTCATTTTGAGCTGATTTCTTTTTTCTTCAAGTTGGCAAAGCCTAAAAAGAGCATTGCATGCATTGTTGGAGAACTGATGTAGAATCCTATTCCCCCAGACCATTAATTAGGAGGAAGTATCTGGATAGCAATTTGGAAATATGAGCCAAATGACTTCAAAAGGTGCATGTCTTTTGGTCAAGAATTTGTGTTTCCCTGGAATTATTTAAGAAGTGTGCAAAGATCTAGATCTAGTTACAAGAATAATCATTGGAGTATTGACTTTAACAATAAAAAAGTGAAAGAAAAAAATTCCAAAGTACAATAGAAAATGGTTGAATTAATTTGGATATTTCCATTCATTGTAAAACTATGAGGTCATTAGAAATATTTATTGCCATGGAAAACAATCTGTGATAAATAACGATTTTTAAAACAAGTTACTAAATAGTATATAAATCACTATGTCATCCTGGTATAGCACTAAATTTGTATGTACATGGGTAGAAAAGGGAGTAGAAAAAGAGATTTCAGAAGGTTGGCAGGTAGAAAATTGTTATTTTGGGGGGATAGGGATGTAGCTCAATGGTGGTTGTTGGCTGAGCATGCTTAAGGCCCTGGGTTCAATCCCCAGCACAGAAGAAAAAAAAATCTTTATAATATGGGTGTGGTGGCACACACCTGTAACCTCAATGACTTGGGAGGCTGGGGCAAGAGGATGACAAGTTCAAGATCAAGCTGAGGAAGGAGGATGACAAGTTCAAGATCAAGCAACTTAGCAAGACTCTATCTCAAAATAAAAAAATAAAAAGGACTGAAGATGTGTGGTTAAAGCACCTCTGGGTGAAAAAAAAAGAAAATTGTTATTTGAGGCTCTTTTACAACTGAGAATGAATTAACTTCTTCCTGGGCCTTTAAATAACCTTTAAAATAAGATAAAAATACAGGAAAAATTTGATGAACTACATCCATAAAGGTTGATCTTAAACCTTCAACATTAAAAAAAAAAAAAAGGAAATATCTACACTGTGTGACTCAGTGGAAGAGTGCTTATCTAGCATGCATAAGGCCTTGGGTTCCATCCCTAGCACTGTCTCCCTGCCCCTCCCCCACTAAAAAAAGGAGAGGGGAGTACACACACACACACACACAAGAGCAATATATTTGACATCAAAAAAAAGTAAACCTCTGAATATTTTTTAAATCATAGCCTCAATTTTGAAAAACTAATAACCAGAATTTTAATGAAAGGTTTAACAGTTTTAGATGTATAAGACATTTCTCAGAAGAAGATATACAATCAATCAACAAATACATGAAAAAAAATATTCATCATCACTAGCAATTAGAGAAATTCGAATCAAAACCACTCTAAGATTTCATCTGACTCCAGTCAGAATGGCAGCTATTATGCATACAAACAACAATAAATGTTGGCTAGGATGTGGGGAAAAAGCTACACTCATACACTCCTGGTGGGAATGCAAATTGGTGTAGCCAATATGGAAAGCACTATGGAGATTTCTTTGAAAACTGGAATGGAACCACCATTTGACCCAACTATTCCTCTCCTTGATCTATACCCAAAGGACTTAAAAACAGCATACTACAGGAACACAGGCACATCAATGTTTATAGCAGCACAATTCACAATAGCTAAACTATGGAACCAACCTAGATGCCCTCCAATAGATGAATGGATTAAAAAAACACGGCATATATACACAATGGAATATTACTCAGCAATAAAAGAGAATAAAATCATGGCATTTGCAGGTAAATGGATGGAATTAGAGAAGATAATGCTAAGTGAAGTAAGCCAATCCCAAAAAACCAAATGCCAAATGTTTTCTTGATTTAAGGAGGCTGATTCATAGTGGGGTAGGGAGCGGGAGTATGGGAGAAATAGAGGAACTCTAGATAGGGCAGAGGGGTGGGAGGGGAAAGGAGGGGGCATGGGGTAATTAATGATGGTGGAATGTGATGATCAATATTATCCAAAGCAAAGGTACGAAGACACGAAATGGTGTGAATATACTATGTATACAACCAGAGATATGAAAAATTGTGTTCTATATGTGTAATAAGAATTGTAATGCATTCTGCTGTCATATAAATAAATAAATAAATAATAAAAGAACTTTTATAAGTCAATGATAAAAATATCAGCAACTCAATTTTTTGAAAAAATGAGTGCATAGCAAGAACAGGCCACTGCCAATCCACATGCTGCATTTGTACAGTGCTGGAAGGTTCTCTTTCCCCTAGGCAGACACCAGAGGGAAGCACAGCTGGACCTCAGGCCCAAAGTCCCCCTCAGCCAGCTGCGGTCCTCCAGAGCACACCACTACCATGTACAGCAGCCAGGAAAAGAGCAGGATCTTCACTACAAAGGAAATAAATTAACACTGCAAATCTGAGAAACTATTTTATCTCCTTAATTATTAAACTGCAAAAAATACACTACATTTTTGCCATTCAAATAGACAAAAAAAATGAAGTTTTTGTTACACGGTGAAACTATGTGAGAAAGACATCCTCAAATATGATTGACAGAACATAAGTTGTTACAATCTTTCTAGAAGTCATTTTCAAATTATGTGTCAAGAACCCCAAAATATTGATGTCTTTTGTTCTCACATTTTAGAAATCTATTCTGAAGTAATAATCAGAGATATAAAAATTTATGTATAAACATGATTTATTATAATGAAAACTCAAAACAACCTAAATATAAAAAGCAGGAGATAGATTTTATCTTTCAATGATAGATTATTTAAAAGGCCCTGTAAGAAGAATAATTAAGAGTAGTATAATAACAGAGCATTAAATGAAAAATGAAGAATGCAATGAATGATATAAAAATGGTGTTTGTAATTTGCATACTCTTATAACCACCTTAATATAATGTGCATGCACATATTAGAAACTATAAGAAAATGCATGAAGTGTTAACAGGGTGGTGGAATTAATGAGGATTTTTCTTCTCTATACTTTTCTCTAATTTCCAGGTTTTCCTCATGAGCACATACTATTTTCATAATCAGAAAAAAAAAGGCTCACCAGGAAATGCTTCTTACAAAAGAAAATATATGTAACCAGGCAAGATGGTACACACCTGAAATCCCAGTGACTCAGGAGGCTGGGGCAGGAGGATAGAAAGTTGGAGGCCAGCCTGGGCAACTTAGTGAGACCCTATCTCAAAATGAAAAATAAAAAGGGGATGTGGCTCAGTGGTAGAATGTCCCCAGTACTGCAAAAATAGAAAAGAAAATACATGCAAAACTATTTCATAAAACAGTTATAATTAAAGGAAGCCTGCAAAAAAAAAAAAAAAAAAAAAAAATATATATATATATATATATATATATAAACATTGAAGCCATGAGGTCATTTATAAGTGCTTCAAAACAAATGATTTATAAAATAATCCACCCCATACAAACACAATAAAAATCCCAGAATCATGAAAACATTTTCAATTTTTTTGTATTCTAGAAATTTTTGGTATAACAATCACCCCAATAAAATCCAGCTGGCAAGGGCTGGGGATATAGCTCAGTTGGTAGAGTGCTTGCCTTGCATGCACAAGGCTCTGGGTTCAATCCCCAGCACCAAAAAAAAAAAAAAAAAAAAAAAAATCCAATTGACTGTGGAGGTTCTGAATATGCTGTTCAGCTTTGTTCACTGAACTTGGGACTAAAGATGTTTTAAGATTCCACCACACAGGTATTTCCTTGTTTAGGAAGGATCAGGAAGTCAAAAGAGCAAAAAGAAGGCGAACAATACTGCTACCCCAGTTCATTTCAACTTCAGGATGTTAGAAGTGTTCAATGAATTGTGTCCCAGTTGTGTTTGAGCAAACTCCATAAACAAGTCTGTGCTTTTGTATGGCTAAATATAAAAACAAACCATATGGTTTAGGTTGTTTTTAAAAATTAAAATAAATGCAGGAGAAAAAAGACACCGGCTGTAGCCCTTTCCTCAATTGCTTCCCACAAGCCTCTTAAGGCTTTATTTGGACTCGATTTTCAAAGAATATAATGACTTTTTTTGAAAACATCAGATACAGTATTTCTGTTGTGATGAATTTCTGTTCAGAGAAGGGGAGAGGCGGGTGGGAGTGAGAGAGAAGGGGACAACTGCAAATCTCACTTGTGAACATACAACCAAAAAGTGTGCCAGAACTAATTGCTGTTTTGCAAACTGTTAATTTCTACAGCCAGAGATTGCTTTTCTTGCTCACATTTTACAAAAGTTCACTTCCACTCATTTTAAAAGCCTCTCTTCTTTCTTCCTTCCCTCCCTCCCTCTCCCTCCCCTGTCCAACAACACCTATCTTGACATAATTCAGTGACTCTGTAAGTTCACATCATGCACTTTTTGTTCCCTGCTGTGGATGCTCCTTGGATAGGGTGATAAGCAAATAAGTTCATGTTTGCCACAAAGCTTCCTTAAAGGCGCCTGCAGTGAACGCAGTGATGCAATCTCCTGCAGCTCAGCTAACAGACTCAAGCTTGTCTGGCCTGATCTGTGTATTGGCTTGTAGAAGCAGTTAGATGAGTCACATGCTCATCCCTCCGGGGAGAAGCGAGTCGACGTTATGGAAAAAATAGTCATTAAAAAAAAAATCATAAAAACTCAAACTTGCCTACACTGCTTTTCGTTTTTTAAAGAAAATCATATCCCAGCTTCTCCCATTCCCTCAGAAAGTTAAACACAATTGGAACCAACAATAGGTCACTCCAGCAAGCCTTCAGGTGGGATCTGAGACAGTAGGAAAGGCAGCCCCGCCCACAGAGAATTTTCCAGAAGGAACTATGTGTTCACATGGCAGCCTACTCAGGGGAATGAATTTGATTTTCTCCTGTTCTTAGTCCCCTGCTTCTAATCAGACCAAAATCAGAAACTCTACACCCTTCTTGGGTTATTTTGAGAAATGTTCGGATTTAATAGTTGGACTTACACACAAATCCAGAAGACAGGCTTATTGAGACTCAGATCCAACCATCTACAGCTCCTGAGGAACCGGGCAGGAGGCCCACGTGGCAGACCAGGGATCCGTTCGACTCTACCTGGAACAACCAAGCAGCTGGCTCTTTTTCTATTTTTATTTAGGGTTTGGATCTGTTATTTTTAAATGTCTCCATGACAGAATGGCTGTTTTTACAAATCACCTTTAAAATTTCCCCTTAACTACAAAAGCATCGCAAGCTCACTTCAACAAAGGAGGAAAACACAGAGAGGCACAGAAGTACCTGCATTTTCTCCATTCAGAAAGCAAACCACTTTTAACTCTTTTTTGTATTATTTATTTTTCATTTTCTATGTCTATAAACATTTCACTAACTGTATTACTATATATCATGAATTTTTCTTACCATTAAATATTTCTTTCATAATGTGATTTATAGTGTCAAACTGTGTGATTTACTAAACCAACCCCCTCTGGAGCCAGGCATTTAAGGTTTTTCAAATTTTCCACTTTCAAAACTAATACTACATTTATCCTTGATTATATCATTAAGATAAATCCCTAAAATTGGAATTCAGTCAATGGGTAAAGCCATTTCAATCACTTTTGTCAACCTGCCTTCTAGAAAGTGGAAGGGTTTATAATCCTTCAGTGTTGGTCTTTTCACCAAATCTGGTTCTGTTAATCCGAATTTTATAGGAGAACTTGGATCATTTCTGTTACATCATCTATATTTCTTGGATTATTAATAAAACTAAATATTATCTCATGCTTTTTATTAAGTCATTTGCATAACTTTTGTGACTTGTCCGCTCACATTCTTTGACCATATTTCTATTGTGGCATTTGACCTTTATCAAAATGTTTTCAAACTTTGTAAGATACACATTTTTAAAAAGCATGCACCAAGGCTTGAGGACTCTGGAGGGGCCCAGCACCACTGGGACAGACCCTAGCTTTGAGACTAACCAGATATGCCTCTCTGCAGACCTGATCAGAGGGCCAGCCTGGGAAGACATTCCCCTCAGGAAGAAAATATTCCCAACTGCCACCAGCCTATCCAAATCCATTGGATGGAAGGTGGTGGAACACACTGTCACACATTTAGGAAGGTGCAGAGGAGAAAGGGTGGTAAACAGAAGAGGGAACAAGAACAACTGGAGGGAGTGAGGTAGGAAGTACAGGTAGAAAGGTGACCCAGATATGAGAAAGGACCATTCATCTATTGGAAAGGGAGAAAAGATGGGGGTAGATGCCTATGAGAGATGGGTGAGGGATGAGGATGGGAGCAGAAAGCTGAAAAAATGTTTCTGTGAAGGGCTCTGATTCCTTCTGGAAATGAGAGACCAGCGTTCAGATGAGTGGGTGGTGGGTGGTGGATAGTGTGCAAGGAGGGGGGAAGGTTCTTATAGACACTGCATGAGAACGCTGGCCAGAAACGGTGTGGTGCTGACTGCCCAAAGGCATCCACCTACCTGGGGTGTGATTCCTCCTTCTCAACTCAGGTGCAGGCTGGAAAACAGAGGGCGATTAGGACTGACCCTGGTGGGGTGGTATGGTAGCCAGGTACAAGTGACTAAGGGACAACAGAGGATGTGGTAAAAGAATGGTCGAGGAACTGGACAATCTAACAGGAAGGCTCCAAGCCAGAGAGGCCTGAGGAATGGGGTAGGGTGCAAAGGCCTCTGAACAGAGACCCTGAGGAGTCAAAGGAATACAAAATCAAACCACACACCGGGTCTTGGCTCCTATGACATAATCCAAACAATCCAAAGAACCTTTCCCGATGTACTATAATTTGCCTCGAAAAAGTTCAGGCTTCCTTATTCTCTTGTTATTACCATCTCAAAAACAGTCAAGCCACCTAAAGCAATTAAAGTTCTCTCAGTGTCCCCAAAAAAGTATACACCAAGACTCCAAAGCAGCTATAAGTAAATAGACAGATTCTGGTCTGCAGAGGAGCATCAATGTCTTGTGCCCTGATCAAAACTCTTCCAACATGGGCACCACCCAGAGGCTGCTGCCAGAGGAAAAAAACCCACACAGAGGCTTTGACATTGTACAGCCCCATAGAGTAGCAGATGAGGTCTTATTCCTGAGGGTGGTGTGCCCTAGAGTAAAATAACATATTAGCATGTACTGAAGTGAATCTACAGCTGCTATTCTTCTCCTTGGATCTATCATACAGTGCCTTTTTTTGAAAACTATTTCACTATTGGCTCAGCAATATTTTCCAACAATGGGTGTCTCTGAACTGTGTTTTATTAAAAGAAGGAGTAGAGACAGGGAGAGGGAGGGGAAGGAAAAGGAAGAAGAAGGAAAGAGGAGGAGCAGGAGTGGGCAGAGAAGGAGGAGGAGAAAAGGGAATGGGAGGAGAAGGAGGAGAAAGAGAAAGAAGGGGAGGAGAAAGAGGAAATGGAGAAGGGAGGAGGAGCAAGAGAAGAGAGGAGAAGGGGGAGGAGGAGGAGAGAGAAAGGAGCGAAAGAAGAAGGGGGAGGAGAGAAAAAGGAGGAGAAGGAGGAGGTTGAGAAGGCTTAGGAGAAAGAGAAAGACCAGAGGAGCAAAGGACGAAGAGGAGGAGGAGAAAAGGGAAAGAAGGCGGCGGAGGTGATCTTCCTTTTCACCTCCTTAACGTTTTCAGCTTATTAATATTCAGTTTTATTCAGTGTTCCCTTCATTCTGATATTGCCTCACTCCAAGAGCCTGCCTAGAGAAAGCCACTGCCTGAGCCCCTCTAGGAAGAAGTACCCGGAGTCCTGCCAGCTCTTTTTATCTGATTTTCCCCATACCACCTGTCTAGCAGCCCAGTGAGCTGTCCTCTTGGAAAACCATGGATTGCAAGTCCCGGCTGCCTTCTGAACTCCGTGTGGCCCTCACAGTTCCTCCTGCCTGCCAGATTGTCTATTGCTTTGTAATTTTAGTCCTGTCACCTTTGATTCTGGAAGGAGAGAAAGGGGGCTCCTACACGGAAACCACGGTGCTGGACAGTCTCCTTGCTATCTTGCCTGCATCGCTTGCTCCTTCTGGGAGGCTCCACCAGCCAGACCACGCTGGAGGAGGAGAAGGAGACTCACGAGGTGATTATCCTCAGATCATTTAGTTCAACTCCATTTTACAGAAGAAAAAATAATGAAAGGAGAAGCCTCTGATCTTATGTTAATTATCTTATTGGCAATACAGGAACCAGGGGAAACTACTTTTGTTCCTCGCTTCTTTGAAAAATTAGATCCAAGAAGTACAGAAAGCAGTTACTTTATGGGGCTCACTGAACTGAAAACTAAAACAGTGATGTGTGGTGAGTGTGGGAAAGAAAGCCCATTTCAACTCACAGTAACACAATCAGAATCTTAAGCAGTTACTTCGTAGGCTCATGTTCATGTTCTAAGAAGCAAACACTCAGTGCCTTCCCTTCTCCCACTCTGCCTCGAAGAAGGAAAACAATGTTTTTTTTTTTCAAACTAGTCAAAACTTCAGATTTTCCATTCACACTTACAATCCCAACATGCAACTCTTTTCTTCTAAAAACTTTTAATTCCCAATCCTAAACTTGATTACTTACATGCCCTAAATGATCCTTAGGATTTGTCCTAGCTCTAGGATTGTGAGCTTCAAGTTAAAATCAAAACCGATTTCCCAGGGGGCCAAATAACCACAGGTCATCCCACCAGACCCCCAGCTCCTGCCAGGCAACTCACACTCTGCCACTCCACAGTAGCTTGTGCAGTTTGTTCCTGCTGGCTCTTATCTTTTTAATCTCCCTTCCTGTCCCCTTCACTCCCACATTTTCCCTGTCTTGGAAAACTCTGCTCCCGGGCCAGGGATGTGACTCAGTGGTAGGGTGCTTGCCTAGCATGCACAGGCCTGGGTTCAATCCCTGTACTGCAAAGATAACAAACACAACCCTGGTTCAAATGCATGGGCCCTTAAAAAAAAAGAGAGACTCTAGACCCTCAGGGTTTAGTTATATTTGTGAATTCAAGAGTTCAGATAAAAGGTAAGGAACAAAATAAAGGCAGCAACCAAATTTTGTTTTCCTTTTCTGCCACAGAGAGTAACTACATTCACATTTCCCAAGGAAACATTTCCTTGGGAGTGCAAGTGAAATCAGATCACTTTAAAAATGCTCCCCTCAAAGTTCACTGCCATGTTCATTACAAAGTAAAATAAGGCACTTCATCCTCAGAGGCAGCGATTGCTTTCCATTGAATGCCCATTCAAATGCACCAGCAATTTCCACAACCCCAACTTACTGACATTTTCATAATCTATGTCGAAATCCCCTGAAATATGCCAGCTTTTCTAGCCATTTCCATAAAATTTTTAATGTGCATGTGGTTGGTACTACATGAGGCAATTCAGAATGTGCTTGTTTTTTGTAAATAATATTATTACTACTCACTGAAACGCATCAAGCTAAAACATTTCTAACTTCCCAATATCCCAATACACTTGGCAGGAGGAGGGTAAGGATCTTCCCAGAAGGTTTTCTTGCTCCTGTCCCACTTAACCCAGACAGTCTAGATCTGGTTACCATTTACTATTAAGAAATTATAGCAGGGCTGGGGGTTGAAGTGTGTGTTAGAGAATTTGCCTAGCATGAGTGAGGCCCTTGGTTGGATCCTCAGCACTGCAAAAAGAAAAAGAAATGTACAGCATAAAATGCATTTTGCTGATAGTGGAAGAAATGAATAAATAAACAAAATGGATGCTAGGAAAGTGGATTTACCTAAAGGATGGAATTGCACAGGCAGGTGGACAGAAGGGGCAATCAGAATTTTGAAGGCCTAAGTTGGAAGGCCAGTGAAGCTGTCAAGGGACGATGAGTTGTTGTTACTAAGCAACCCACCAGATATCCTGGTCCAAAGCAGAAATTCCTACTCAGCCTGTTGCTGCTCACTAAGGAATTTTTCCTGGACAAGTTTGCCAAACGGAGCATTCCCTTGTTTCAGGGTAGACCTACTTTGTGTAGTTGAACAGGAGTCCCTGGATACCTCCCCACAGACAGTAAGCGTCAGTACCCCAAGTGATTGCCAGACATCATGAATGAGGACCCCCAATGAATGTAGGGTACAGTTTTCCTTACACTAAACACACTTGAAACTTGTCCAAGGTTAAACTTTGAACAGGCGGACATCACCTGCTGCCATCATCTTGGCTTTTGGCCCAGGTAACAAGGATGGGCTGCTGGGGTTGTAGGTACTGCAAGAAGGCGGCAAAATTCACAAACCAAAATAGCACCTAAAATCAGATTCACATTCCTCTCCACGAATAGAACAGGGGATGTGTCAATTCTTGCTGAACAATATGGAAGAAAAAAAAAATCAAGAAAGTGACTCAGGGAGACAGATCAAAGACATAGGGAGAGAGGGAAGAAGAAGGAACACCTGTAGGTTCAGACCAGGGAGGAGAAAAATACTATTTAACTAAATCCCTCATTTTTTAACCACAAATTTATGCCTCCTTAGACCAAAGTCATAAAGAGAAACTAAAACTGTTGCCTGAATTATCTAAGACTTTTTAAAAAGTAAATTTAACAACTTAACATTTTTTAAATTCTTATTTAAATTATCTATAGATTTCCAAACATGTATTTCTTGTAGTTACTGGTGCTATTGCTATTGTTCAAATGTTTCTTTAAGCGTTTGACTTAGTTGGCTGCTTTTCTAAATTCCCTTTTTTTACTTCCAGAGTCCAGTAGACTATCGAACTATCAAACCGTTTCACCAGGGACCAACATCACATTGGAGCTCTTTACTCTTTGCCATGGGCTAGAAATTGAATATAATTCAATGAAAGAACAGTCCCCAGAAAAATGAATACTACTTATAAGTTATAACGTGAAGTTGGAGAGGGACAGGCTGCCTTCTAACTCCAATCCAATTCCCAGATGAATGGGGTCCTGCCAGAATCCTGCACTTGGGTGACACCACTTCAAAATAGGTCATTAGCAGCTCTGGAAACACATGCTTGTCAAAAGGATCACCTTCTTTCAGAAGAGACAGATCAGCAAGACAAAGGAAGCAAATGACATTGAGAAGGGACCCAAGGATCCCGTCCAAGTTAAAAGTACATCAGAAGCTGCTCATTGAGATGCAATATAAGGTAAAATAAAGGCTAACAGGTTTCATGTCACTTAAGCACAAGTTATACACCTGTAAAGTCGCATATACATTACATTTATTATGTAAAATTAAGTATTCATTTAAAGCAGTATTTCTGTAATGAGCCTAATCATAAAATATTAAGGACATTGCTTAAATGCAGATTCCCTAGCCCTGTCCTGGAGAATCTAATTCAACACCTCTAGGATGGGGTCACGTGACTGCAGTTTGTTAATTGCCTTAGGTGATATTTTTAGAATCAGAAGTTTGGGAAGCCATGATTTAAAGGATTTCTACTGGAATTCCTATTATTCAGCACACATGCAATTACCCTCGATTTTTTTTTTATCAGCCTAGGTTTTCATGTTGTTGTCTAGCACTTTCTTATTTTTCAGGTAGGTTTACATTTTTTATATATCACTTATATTCATTTTAAGTCATGAAGCTAAGAAACTAACCATAGCATACTCTTTGCAGTGTATTCTCTTCTGGACACTTTTAGCAAGTCTGTTTTCTGGTGAATGCAGTTTGTGGAAATTGAACAAGAACAAGAGAAAAGCAAGAAAGGCAAGCTTTATTTTGCACAAGGCTAATGCTAGAATCTGAGATAATTGCTGAAAGTTGGTAAGTACAATTAGGGGTTTTACAGAAGTCAGAGAATTAGAACAAACACCATCTATACTTTGTCCCTCTTTTTCAGTTCTAACTTTCAGGGGTCTTCCAGTGTGTATGCATTTATTCACCTCTCAAATAAGGGAGTACATATGAACTAATACATTGTAGGGAACAGAACACTGGGCCCTAAGCATTAAACTGATGATTCCTGGGGAAGGAGGCAGGACTTGATGGTATTAATTGGCTCTTTATTTGTTCCCTTTGAGTATTACTAATTCTTAACTACCAAATCATTTTCAAGCATAATTTTATCTGTTTTTGAGTATGCAAATGTATGCATTAATAAGTAGATAACTGATTATGTTCAATTATTTGATGGTACCATTTCAATTACTTGATGGTACCATTATCTCTTCAACTCTGATTCTCCCACACTGGAGTCCATTCTGGTTCTAGAACATGCTAAGCATGTTCACCTCAGGACCTTTGCACTTGATATACCATCTGCCTATACCACTCAAATCTAATCTTTAGGGCTCCATCTCTCACTTCCTACAGGTCCCTATTCACAGGTCATCTCATCATAGAGGCTGTCCCAGGACACTGTATATGAACTAGCTCCTCATTACTCTTAATTCCTTTCGCCTGCTTCAATTTCCTGCATAGTACCTACCATCACCTAATTTATTATATATTTACTTCTTGATTGATTTACTGCCCATTCCCTCATATACTCTAGAATATAAGCACCCTGAAGGCCAGGACTACATTCTATTCACCAGCAAATCTCGTTGCTGGCATCAATGCCCAGTAAGATATATATTGGATATTTGTATTGGTTTGAGGAAGATATGAAAAATTACTGACATCTGTAATCTCAGATATTTTATATAGCCAAATGGAAAAGAACATATACATTTATAAAACTAAATAGTAGAAAGTTTAATTAAATGTACAAAGGCATCCAACTACCTAAAAACATGTCCACATGAGATCTTGAGCATTTTCTGTATAATAGCAAAACTCCTTCAGCAAAAACACAAAAAAAATTGCTAAAAATAATTAACTTAGACCTAAAAAAAATGGGGTGCATAGGGAGAAGTAGGTACTTGTCATGACTTGTGTTGTATGTTTTTAAAACTGTTTTGTAACTATTATATTGTTTTTATAGCTTTTATGCACTTACCAGGTATTGTCATAATGAAAATCAGTCCTATTTATGTTTCACTTTTTTCTAAAGTGTAAGCTCTTAAAGATGTGGTGCACCTTTTACATTTTTATTTTCTCCTACAATGTCCATCTGAATAAGTTGCAAATACCGGGTAATGGGGGGTGGGGGCTGAGGTGGTGGCTCAGTGGTAGAGTGCTTGCCTAACACATGTGAGGCACTAGCATCAATCCTCAGTACCACATAAAAATAAACAAGTAAAATAAAGGCATTGTGTCCATCTACAACTCAAAAAAATATTTTTAAAAAAAAGGTGATCAAAAAATGTTTAACTGAGGGGGCTGGGGTTGTAGCTTAGTGGTAGAGTGCTTACCTAGCATGTGTGAGGTGCCAGGTTCCATCCTAAGCACCACATAAAAATAAATAAAAGCATTGTGTCCAACTACAACTTAAAATTTTCTTAAAAAAAATGTTTAACTCATTAAAAAATGCCTCTATCAAACCAAATAGTGTGTGAGTGTGTTTGTGTGTGTGTGTGTGTGTGTGTGTGTGTGTCTTCTACATATAGTTTATAAATTTTGGCAGTAACATAGTTTCTTAACTATCAGTGCCTTGCTTATACACATGCTTGTGAACAAAGATCATAAATCTTCACAAAATTCAAAATGGGGGAGCAGATCATGTTTAAATATGTATAAAGACAAAATGTCCTCAAAACTTTGTTTTAATGAGCGATAGCATCAGCCCTGTAGAACACAAAAAGCAGAACGTTTCAATCTGAAAAGTCCACACTGTAAAAAATGTGACGCTCCTCCAGTCCAACCTTGGCAACAGGAAATATCTTCATATGCTATCTAAAAAGATCACCTATGTTTAACTGAGATTATGAAAAAATATCCAAGGTGTACTTTTCTAGATTATTTCCACAAAATACAGGCAGGCCATAGGGTCGATCCACCAGGAAGCTGACAAAGTTCAGACTTCGGGCCCCTCACTTGCTCAGGTGAGGAAGACTAAGCACTATGCCCAGGTGCTTTTGCTCTTAAGAGTCCCCACCCCCATCTAATGCACACAATTGCTTAAGCTTCAGGCCCATAAAACCTGGACCCATCCCTGCCAAGTCTCCATTAGATTATTAACATGAAGACAACCAGGCTAGAATTTGCAAAAATGATCCAAAATTCGTGTATTATTTCAAACATTTCTCAACAGACCAAGCAGAGAAAGCCAAAAGAGGTACACTGTGGATCTCTGCAGTATGGTTAGTATTACTTTGCCCAGGATACAAAAGAAGTTTTGGAAACCATGACTAGATCAAAACGACTTTTGTTAAATGTTAAGTACAGGAAATCCTAGATAGTTATTACCCATAAAAATTAGGTAATGCATCTTAGTGAAAAGAGTTTGTACTCATTACTATTATTTTTAATAGTAATGCCATGTATCCCAAAACTAAGCAAACTATATGTCAATTGTGTGATTAATTAGACTAAATTTTGCAACCACTTTTGACACAAACATCAAAACAAACCAAACAAAGAAAAAAATCTGCTATCAACTTGGCTTTGGGCTTTTAAACTTTCAAACTCGGAAAGGCTCCTTAGACTGTTGAGAGTTTTTCGGTGAGTGGGGGTCTTCTCTTAGCATACACTCCCATCTCAACTCCTACCTTTAACCCCTTACAGTTCTTCCCATCCTGCATGGAATACGCAGTTAATTCCCCTTTGGAGGCCACAGTGATACCTACAGCTGGTAGTTTTTAAAAGTGTGACAGCATGTGATAAGATTCCCCAATCCTACCAGCGCTTTACTGTGAAGATGGTCCTTCCCCTCCACCCCTCATCCTTCCTCCCTTGTGGTCTCTCAGTTTGGGATGGTCCCTAGTCACTTCTTCTGACGCCCGGCCTCTGCCCAGGCGGAGACACCCTCAGGAAGGTCTCCTTGGGATGGTCGTAACACCAGGGTAAAGTTACCAGGGAAAGCAAAAAGGCGGCCTCCGCTCACTTGCCAAAGGACGCGACCAGTTCCCAGACCCGGACGCGCCCAAGAAGGGGGCAGGGAGTGTCGCCACCGAATCCCAAGAAGGGCAGCGAGACCCACCTCCGGCTCCCTCCCGCTCCCGCCCTTGGCCCCACCTCCGCCGACTAGCACAAAGCCGTCCCAAAGGCGGGGGCCGGGACCTCTGGAAGGCCGCCTAGACGCGACGAACCAGGCCCCGGCGACCTGCGGCTCAGGCCGCGCAGGCCGCTGCTCCAGGCCGAGTCTAGAATTCCCGTCCCGGAAGGGAAGGACGCGAATCTAGAGTTTCCACCGCCCCCGGTCCCTAGCCTTTCTATGCAGAGTCCCCGAGAAGGTTTTGCGCGACCCCTGCAGTCCCTCCCGCCACGCCCGAGTTGGCGGCCTCCCTCTTGCTGCGCCTGGGCTGGCCCGGCCGCCGAGAGCTGCGGGCTCCCAGGGCGTGAGATGACATCGGGGCCCGGGTGATGGCTCATTTACAGACGCCCCTTTGTGACCCGCCGACGCGTTTACTCGGGGCCTCAAATCAGTTCCTCACGTATCCAACAGGCCCTGTGCCCCAGCACCTGCGTAAGGTGGCCAAATGACGCGGGCGCAGACAGGGGAAGCGCGGGCGGGAGCAGGGAGGATGGGGCGGGGTGTGGGGAGACACTGCCCGAGGTCCCCGCGACCCCGGCCTGCCCCGCGCCTCGCCTTGCCTGGCTTCGGGGCGCACACGCGGGCGCACACACGCACCCCCTTCTGCCCCAGTGCGGGAAGATGGCCGTTTCTGCTTGGATATAAAAGCTCTTTGTTGCACTCACACAAAAGCCTCCAAGACCCGCTTTTCCAGCAGGCCCTTTGGACAAATTGAAGGAAGTCAACGGAACTTCCAAAGGGGTCCCCAGAAGTCTGAGGCAACAGGAGGACCTCCAGGAGAGGGGGAACAACAGGCCTCCCGCCCCCAGCTACCAAAATCTGTCACTCTTCAAGTATTCGTCCTGGGAGCAGGCGCTGAGATCATTCGTAAGGGAGGAAGGAAACTACTTTACTATCAAGGCCCAAATGGGGCATTAAACATCCACGTTCTTGTAGGGTTTCTCCCCCTTAAACAGGGTAGAAACATAATCCGGGAAAGTCTGCATCCACCAAAAAAAGAAAAAAGAAAGAAAAAAAAATACCAACAATAGCAACTTAAAAAAAAAAAAAAAAAAAAAAACATAACAAACCAGTTGCCATCAGCCCAAAGTGGTAGCAGCAGCAGCCGGCGCGTGTGATCCACTTACTTGTCCGACTCTTGTGACATGTTTGATCCAATGAACTCGCTCCCCTTTTCCTGGAGCCTCAGCCTCTGGTGAAACTGGACTTTCAAGTCTGTGCAGGTGAAGGTGTGTGAGAGCGCCCGAGATGGCAGAACAAGAGCTACAGGTAATTCTGCTTTTCCGTCCCCCCTCACCACTCTCGCTCGCTCGCCCGCTCGCGCCCTCACCTAGCCGGAAAGGTGGGATAAGGGGGGGCCCCTCACATGGGGCCCGAGCTCGGAGGCGGCCGGGCGGCGCGGAGTCCTCCTGGATCGTGGCAATGGGCAGACACAGAGCAGAAAGTGGCGGACTTGGGCGGCCACAGGTAACTTTCTCGCAAGGAGCTGAATTCTTTCACTAAAGGGTACAAGCCCGAGGGACGAGCTGCGCGGTGATTGGCTGCGGAGCTCCCTCAGGTGAGCTGCCATTGGCAGAGGCGCGCTCAGGTAAGGCCCTTCTCCAAGTGCAGGTAACTCACTCCGAAGTTGACCTGAGTGGAGCGGTGGCACGCTTGCAGCTCAGCGGCAGCCTGCGGGAGCTGAGGGTCAGCGCTTGGAACAGACTTCCAGCTACGTTGTACACCTTCCCCGAGGCCGGTTGGGGAGGTCGGGGGACTGGTGGGAGAGAAGGAACCGGGGGAAAAAAGCAGCACCTGCAAGCACTAGGGATTGTGGGTCAAACGGAAGGACGATGGAAAACTGAACTCAGAAATCCCATGCAAACCGGAATCAAATGGGCAACACACCACAAGGCATTCAGTACCCCACTGTAAAAGAAGGGTTTGCGGCAGAACAGTAAGGGACTAAAGTTACTTTTTTGTCAAGGCAGGAAAGAAACACAAAGTTTGTGGGGTCTGTTGCGTAATTGCATTTTTAACATTCTTATCTACAGCAAACACTTTTCGTATCCAGGTAGTTTACAGCTTTTCAAATAGGTGGACATCCTTTCATGAGCTGAGCTGATGAGGAATGGCGAGCTTTTTTTTTCTGATAGAAAAAGGAGATTTGGTTGAATAGACACTTAACCTGGCCCAGGAGCCTTTCTTTGATCTCAACTCTGCAGCCTGGGATTCCAGAGCTGCCAACAACCGCTGAATCCGTTCTATAACCCTGTTGTCATTTGACGTTTCCAGGCAGGCATCAACATTTACATTGTAATTCAATAGAAGCAGCTACTACAAAGGTTCTTTATCCTTGCCGTTTAATATGGTTGCTAGGGGGAACAATGCAGGATGAAACTGGCTTTCTTGTGGTTCGGTTCCTCCTGGTTGGAACAACGCGAATTAGCAAAGGTGTAATTTATAACCGCTGCTACAGGAGTGAAGTATTTGTGGAAGTTCTGACGAGGATCTAGCCCATACACGTGGATTGTGGAAATAACGGAGGACGTGGAAAGCTTACCATGTTTTACTATAAGTTAATGCAAATGCTACCAGACTTGATACAACTTCTATTTTAATTTTTTTATGGATCACAAATTCCTGAAAAATACATAATAAAACAAGGTTTGGTTGTTGCACGTTTTCATTCTCAGCAAATGAATTTCACAATTATATATATATATATATATCTCCACACATATACCTTTTAAACATAATATATTTTAACATATTTTAACACAAAACAACTCTACCTTCTTTATCTCCCTTTCAGAGGATTCTGCTTTTCAGCTTTCTCTATTGTCATTTTCCTCCCTGTTTTGAAATAATTTATACTGCTATCTCTTGACTTATTAATATAGAAGTTGTGCTTTGGCCACCTGTTGCCTTAGGTAAGGATTTAGCCCTTTCACTCTACCCAGTTTCCCCTTCTAGCCATTTTCATAGTTTAGGGACTAAATAGTGCACTACTAAACTGGTGTACTATGCTTGTTTTCTTTCTTATAAAATCTTTTGTCTGTTTTATCATATGCCTATCCTGGTATTTTTCTACAACTGATCTATCAAATGACCACCCAATTTATTTTTTCAAGTGATCAAACAAGCAATTCTATCTTTCCTCAATCCTCCAGGACTGCGCTGTTGTGTTACAATGGAGATGAGTATCTCTGTGGACCGCTGCTCCATTGTCATTCAGGGATGCTCCTTAATTTGTTAGGCGAGAATTCCCTTTCTCCTGCTGGTGCCTTCTTGGTTTGTGCCTCATTTTCTATGGCACATGGTCCAATAACGGTCCAAGAAGGGTACAGAAAGTAAAATGTTAAATTCTTACATACTCAAAATGCCTTCAACTTTTACTTTTTGATGGAGAGTTTGACCAAGTGTAGAATACTAAATTGAACTTTTTCGTTGATAATCCCATAAAAATTACTTTTTTTAAAAAAAATCTTCAAGCTTTCAGTATTACTGCTGAGAATTCCATTGTCATCCTGATTCCCATTCCTTTTGGGATTTTTCTTTCTGGAAACTCGCAGAATGATCTTTTTATGTCTAGTATTCTGAAATGTCATAATTATACGCCTTAATCCAGTTGTTCTTTTGTTCTTCATGCTGGCCACTCAATTGGACACTTTCAATCTGGGTGCTTATGTGTAGTTCAGGAAATTATTTTTAAATATTTCTTCAATAATTTCCTCTCGGGGGCTGGGGGTGTAGCTCAGTGGTAGAGCACTTGCTAGCACATGTGAGGCACTGGGTTCTATCCTCAGCACCACATTAAAAAAATAAAGTATTGTGTCCAACTACAACTAAAAACATTTTAATAATAATAATAATAATAATAATAATAATAATTTCCTCTCAGGTCATCCTAGTAGTGTAATTAAACACATGAAGGCTCGGATTGCCTGAGTTCAAATCCTAGCTGTACCATATGACCTTGGGCAAGTCACTTGGTTTTGCTGTACTTCAGTTTCCTCATCTATAAAATGAGGATCATAATACTAATTACCTTGACAATACATCTGAGTCTCTTCAAACAGTGTCAGACACATAGAAAGCTTTTAATGCTTGACTACACTTGTTATTTCTTTCCAAACTCTTCTTAGTTGAATGTTGGGTCTTCTGGGTTATCTTTTCTTCTTTTTAAGTACTGGAGAACTGAATCCAGGGTACTCTACCACTAAGCTACATTTCCAACAATTTTTATTTCTCTTTATTTTGAAACAATCTCACTAAGTTGCTCAGGCTGACCTCGAACTTGGGATCCTCCTGCCAACAGGTGTGTGCTACTATGCTAGACTCCAATTACTCTTAGAATCCTCCTCCTCCTCCTCCTCCTCCTCCTCCTCCTCCTCCTCCTCCTCCTCCTCCTCCTCCTCTGGGTCATTTCTTTGTCTTTTGTTATATTTTGAAGGATATCTCCTTCCTTTACTTGCTATTGAAATTATCTCAGGTATTTTAAGCTTCCATTTTGTGTTTTCTGTTATCCTTTCAATATGATTCTGTGATTATATCATGGATGCAATCATTCTGTCTTTAGTTATTATAGTTTTTATTCTGTTTCTTGCCTTGTTTTGGCTTCTTTCTTTCCCCCATGCATTTGTTTTGGTGACACCATATTAGAGGTTCTCATCGGCTGTCTGCAAACTGCTGACTATTCATAGTTAAGAACGAAGGTTATAAGACCCTCTCCACATAACTCTGTGGGCATGGAGGAGTGTGCCTGCTCACTGGTGGGCTTGCATGTGCCTATCAAGCCTGCTTTTTCACAGGAAGATATCTCAAATATCAGAGACTAGATGTCTTTTCTATTGGGCTCTTCAGTTTCTCAAGAGAAATCTCCTACAGTCTCTTGCCTGAGGGGGCGTTCACCTGGCTGCCAACAATCTGGAAGCCTTTCAGGGGAAGGGGCCCGGTGAGCCACTGCTTACTGTACAGCTTTTCATGCTTCTTCCTTTCCTGCAGGGCTTTACTCCTGCCTTTCTTTGTGCCTCTCTCCTGTTTCTCCAGCTGGCTGCAAGAAATCAGGCAAGAAGATCTGAGGGCATTTTTTTCATAAGAGACTGAAGAGCCCAAAAGAAAAGACTTTCGGTCTCTGATATTCGGGATCTATTTGCAGGAAGACACAGGCTTTCACCTGATCATCATAGCAGGTCCCCCAGAGAGCAAGCACACTCCCCTCCCCCACAGGGCTTCTGATGAGGTTCTTTTGACCACATTCTTACTTGTGAATGGAGAGTAAAATTTTCTGACTGCCAACTGCCGATGACTGGTGAAAGCTCTGATGGCAGAGGGCTCAGTGACTCAATTGCCAGTATTTACCCGGACCCTGACTTTTGCTCCTCACCGCTCCCTTATCCTTCCGCGATCCTGAGGTCTCTCATCAGCACCCCTCTATGATGATCTCTGGCATCTCCAAGCCCTAGATCACAGGGGTTTTGTAGGGCAACCGGGCTTTTTCTGTACTGACCTCTATGACCACTTTAGAGTATCACTTCTACTATAATTTTAAACCAGTTTCCACCCCATCTTTGAGAATTGTGTTTAAGTACATCTCTTGCTGATGACTCTTTTTTATTCTCTTTGTCCCTTTGGACATGTCCTTTTATGTTCCTTTACTATCCTTTTAAGAGGGAAATGAAGATAAACAAGTACAGGTCAATCTGTCTTCATCATTCAGACTTCTATTTCCAATCTTATAAAAAAGCTTTTATCAAACTGTCCCAAAATCATTTGTGCAAAAAACACACATTGTTTATGGCTTAACTATTTCTTTCATTGGTTTATAGTGGTAAAGATTCCTTTCTTCTTCTCTACCATCTAATAACTCAACTTTGATTATGTGGCTTGATAGTCCCTTAATTGGCTAATTCCTGGTATATTGATTGATTAGACTCATGGATAAGGTTCCAGTGGATGATTTTGTATTTTCAGTTATGAAATTATCTCTGTTACTCAATTGTTTTGATTCCTTTGGCAGAGGAATTGTAAATAAATATGCAAGTTTCTGTCACATAGATCATGAGACTATGCTGTTCTCTCTCCAATCATTTACATCCATAAATATTGAAGTTCAACAGTGGTTCCCAAAATGTGGTCCCTGGATGGACTGTCAGCAGATCACCTGGGAGCTTGTTAAGAATGCAAATTCACTAACTTGACCCAGGACCCACTGAATCAGAAACTCAAGGAAGTGAGCAGCAGCATGTGTTTCTAAAAAAAAAAAAAAAAAAAAAAAAAAAAAAAAAAAAACCAACTGTGCAGTGATGCATGGTTAAGCTGGAGAAGCACAGTGGTATGGTATTCTGACAGGATGAAGCAGCACATCCTTGGCCATTGGAAATCATTGTCCTCACATGAACATGGAGTTTTCTAGCAAACAATCAGGGGGTAAGTTGTGGATTTTACGTGTATGGATTATTGCATGCCTAGCCCAGTGATTTTATTTAATGGTTGATCTCTGCCCTTATTTGGAACAGTTAGCACATTTAAAAACATGAGCCTGGAATCTTCCATAGTATGTATCATGATCTGAGGAGTTTCAGCACTATCTGGAGTTTGATAGCTTTTTTAGGAGTCAGAAGCAAAACATGTTCACATAAAAGGTGAGTACTATTTTAAGGCTAAATTATTTTATGAGATTAAAGTTTTATTTAAATTCTAGTGAGGAAAATAATATCATTTATACTGTCACTTAAGCAATGGTCTTTAGCATCCATTAAGATGACTAATTCCATTTTCTTCAAGTAGAAAGTTTAGTATTTAATGCTAAACTGTTGTCATTTTATTATGGTGAATTGTTAATAGTGAAAACTGGGGACATGAATGCCATTATGGGATATCTGGGCAGAAGAATCCAGTTTTAAAGAACTGCAGATCTAGTCGAATAAGTCTTCCTGCTGCTCCTTGTCCCACTATGTGTTCTACACAGGGCCACTGTAGCAGGTGCATCAACGAATCTACTATGGACCAGTGACAGGTGGTATCTCCTAGTTGTTTTGCACTATAAAAACACTATCTTGTTCGGTCAACTATTAACCCCAAGAAGAAATCTTTGGAAGAATAAGATATACCTGGATGCCTGGATTTGAAACTGGCGAAGGAGTTATAACTCAACCAGCTAAGTGTGCAATGGCAGTTCCCTTGAAGTTTGGAGCCACTTATTCAGCCAGCAGTCAGCTGAGGTTTTCGTATTTCTTCAAAAGAGTGAATGTCTCAGTTGCTGGAGCTGACCTTGGTGACTCTTCAACCTCAGCCCAAGGCACCGTCCCTTCTCTGTGTTAGCAGGAGACAGAAGTGTATTCTAGTCAAATTGAAGCAGGAAGACTTCAGGCTTGTGGGCATCAGGAGAACCCTCAAGAGTGAGGCATTGAACCAAGAGAGGAAGCAAAAGGTTGCAGCTCATTGGTGAGATACCATCTCCAAGCTTCCTCCACATAACTTTTGAGCCAGGACCCAAGGTTTCACCACCAGCACCACCACCACTGTCTCTCTCCCCCTAAAATAGGAGATCAGAGGGTCTTTCTCTGAATAGATTCCTAGAGAAAAGGTCTGCTGATATTGAAAGAGAAAGAAATAAAAGAGAGAGAAAGAGAAAGAAGGAAGAGTGGGAAGAAAAAGAGTCAGAGAGACAGCGGAAAGGAAGAAAAAAGTGAGAAGAGGGAGGATGAGACCTCTCTATGAGATCTCCTTTCAACAAAGTTCATTGTCCCTAAGAGACTTCTGGCAGGCTTTTTATGCTATACTGTGAAATATAAGCATGAGGCCAGGGATCACCAATATTTGAGAAGCGCTTCCAGAATGCAGGCTCAAGACCAGAAGTCTAACAAAAAAGAAAGCTTTGAGGAAGATAGTACATAGATGAGACAGAGCTCATGTAATAAATACATTAAAAGATAAATTGCATCCAGGCTGGGGTTGTAGCTCAATGACAGAGTTCTTGCCTAGTTATGCACCACAGGGTTGTGGGTTCAATCCCAGCAATGCCTTCCAAAATGATATTGCATCCACAAAACAAGATCAATACACTAAAATCAGTATCAGAGAATCAAAACGAACTTATAGACATTAAAAATATAAAAGCTAAAATAGAGCCTTTAATAGAATATATAAAGATAAAACATAGCAACTGTCCCAGAAAATAGAAGAAAGACTGAAAAAATGGACAATAAGAACCCTTTTTAAAATTATATGATCAATAGCAGGTATCTCAAAGAGGGTGGAGGAAACAATCGGGGGATTATCAGAAAAAAAGATAAAATATAATTTTTTAAATTTATTTTTTAATTTATTATTTTTAGAGATACATTACAGAAGTAAAATATGATTTTTAAGAACTAAATTATTATGACTTTTGATTGATAGAACCCACAGTGAATTCTGAAATACATAAATTGAGGTAATTATCATTACATTTCTAGACTTGCCTTTCCAAAGAGTAAAAATAAAAAAAAGCAAAGAAAAATAGCTCATACATGAAGGATAAAGAATCAGAATAAAGGCTGAGTGTACAATTCAGGGGGAGAGTGCTTGCCCAGCATGGGTTCAGTCCCCAGCATTGAGGGGGGGAAACGTCACAACATATTAAAGTTTTCAATAACTTCCTGCTCAAAAATATTAGAAAAATGTCTCTAAATACAGAATTCTGTGGCCTAGGTAAGAAATTGATGAAGCATACAAGCAGAGTAAAATTTAATTTCAGAATGCTGAATCTCAAAATCTATCTCTCCTGTACCCTTTCTCAGGTAGATGTTGGATGGCATGCTCCTTGAAGACATTGGGGAGTACCAGAAAAGGGATAGTCTTAGCAAAAGAGAAAATGTGAGGAAAGTTGGGTGTCAGAGGTTTTTTAGCAGTAGTGTAAACGCTTCTTCATTTTCAACTGAAGACTCTGGGAGGGGATGAAAGAGAGAATCCCACTGATAAATTTAACATATGGAAAATTATATTGAAAAATTCTTAAATAATAGATTCAGAGAAAACTAAGCAAATATGTAGCTCCAGGTGGGGGGGAGAGTGGATTGTACAAGAATGGAAATGTCATCATATTACTTAGTACATAATAATATGCAGAGGTCATAATGATGGAATTACATTAAAACTCAGTCGGGAAGGTAGAAGGAGGAAGCTACTGGTGATGTGTGGGTGGGAAGGAAGGGGAGGGTTGTGGAAGAAAGTTAAATCATCCTTAGAACAACAGGAAGTCACTTGTTGCCTAAAACTCATCAATTAAAAGCTAGCCATGCTGGGCCCCTACCAACTGGCTGCTCTGAGCATCCTAACCGTTCTGCTTACCCATCTCAGAAGCTTGAATGAGGAAGCCAGTTCACCTGGAATACTGCAGATGTTCCATAAGTTCTTATAGCATTTACTTATTTGCTCAACATTGCAGATGAAGATCTAGAAAAATACATTCAGTTTTTCTCATTTAACAGTGAAGGTCTGAAAGTTAGCAGCACTAGCTTTGGTTCTGATGCTCAGTGATGTTGGCCTGGCACCTTGGAGATTGTGCTGGCCTTTTCTCTGTAGGCACAAGAAGGTGGCTTCAACTCTAGCCACTGTTTCCAGCATCAGGGAAGAGGGAGGGGTGTCCTGGCCCCAACTATGCCATTCATCAGGACAGTGATGACAGCAGTGACATTAGAAGCCTCAACAGACTCTCATCTGATGTCTCATTGGCCAGAACCAGGGCACACAGTGACACCATGTGAAGCATGGCTGGCTTTCCCAAGCCCTGAGGTGGAGGCAGGCAAGAAAGGAAAAATTGGAAATACATTCTGGGTTAGCCCATCAGCTAATTATTTGGAAATATAGAAGTAAATGCTAGAATTTTTTAAAGAAAGCTAAAGTAATGAAAAAGGATTATCTCTTAGAACTAGAAAATGGGAAGGAACCAGGCATGGATTGTTGTATTTTGATAATATCAATGTTATTTTCACTACCATTACTCAATGTAAATTATTTGACTAAAACAAAATAGTTTTACCCACAAATATATGCATTTATATTTACTTTTAATCAAAATAAAGTTAGTCTAAGATATTACAGAACAATTTACAAACATATCAGGTTCTCTCTTGCCTGGGGTCTTTGTATTGGCAGATAAATCTCAAAACTCTTGCTTCCTCCCTCATCTAAGTAACTCCCAATTTTCCCATGGCTCAGTGCTCAATCGTCTCTCCCTCAGGGAGGGCTCTTCAGCTCTCCCATATTAAGGGAAGGTATACTGGGAAGATATATTTCTCCATTATTTATTCATGTAACACAATGTTCCTCCTCTTAAAATACTTGCCACACTTGTCATTGCACTGTTGATTAAAAATCAACAGTGATTTCACTTGTGTAGTGTTAGGTTTTTGACCATCACCCACTCTAGATTCTGAATCACAGACTCCCTTCCATATTCCATGGTTGGGGTACTGTTGAGAGAGACATCAAATTAAACAGCTTAGTCAACAATATTGAGCAAATAAATAAAGTGCTATAAGCACCTATGTACATCTGCTGAGTTCCAGTTGAACTGGCTTCCTCATTCTATCCTTCAATGGGATATCTGGGGACTGGTACAGAAGGACTGTATTCATGACATTAGGTCAGTAGTAACCCCATAACTCAGAGATCTGAGTCAGAATCTTCACTTGCTACCACACATGATAAAAAGTTTCATGTCATTCCATAATCAAGTTGAAAGGCCTAAAGAAGGTAGACAGGGCACTTGCCCACTGCAAGGATGAAAATATTTCCCAGAAGACCCATCAGACTTCCTCTTGTATTTCACTGGCCAGAGCTAGGTCATCTGGCCAGTGTAGATCAAGAGCTGGATCTACCTTCCATGTGGTTAAGGGATATTCATTCAATATTTGGACAAAGTAGATTATCTTAAGCGAGTGAGAGACTGGCATTTGGTTTTAAAAATCAACAGTGATTTCACAGTATTAACAGCTTCATAGTACAGGTGATAAATTTGTCCTTCATGTTACATAACATAAGCAGTGGAGCCACAATTCAAACCTCTATCTGCCTTTTTTTCAAAACCTATCCTGCCTCAGCTGCCCAAGTTGCTGGAATTCCAGGCATGTGCTTCCACATGCTCATTTTCACTCTTGTCTGAAAATGTTTCTATGAATCCCATTGATCATCAGAGCCTCTCTCTGTTGGGGAAATTATTATTATTGCTTTGATGGCCTAAATGAACTATAAATAAACTGAGAAAAGATGACATTGACTTAAGAGAAAATACCAAAATGAGAACCCAAAGACCACAGCTGGGGCTTGTAGAATGGAACGTTCCCTCTGAGATTTTTAGTAAGGCATACTTATTGTTGCTGCCTCAACATCTTGAAAGAGTCTCGACCTGGAAAAATATATTCAAATAACCCAGAATTATGAGATAGCCCCTTTCCTATTTGAAAACCTCCAATAATTCCTCAGTACACGTAAAGCTACCTAATCTACCAATTAAGACCTTCTTCATTCAAATAACCTCCATTATCTGATTCCATTCCCAATACTGTTGGAAGTGGCCTGATATGGTCTGGTATGGAGTCTGAGGCTACACACCAAGACAGCTTTACTTGTTCAAGTCCTGGGACCTCCAAACCCCATAGGAGCAGAGTCATAAACTATGAATGAAAATTGGGAGTTGAGTAAAAAACAAACAAACAAACAAACAAACAAACAAACAAAAAATGCCAGTAAGGTTATTTGGAGGGTCTTAAAATTAAATGGGTCAAAAAGAGATACTGAAACTGGACCATGGATGCAGAATATCAAGCCAAGCCATATGAATTAGTAAAACCCAATGGGAGCAGTGAGATTTAGTAAAATCTAAGGCAATCATCTGTAGAATTCACTGATGAGGATGATTTGTTTCTACTGTCCTCCCTGGTCTTGGCACAGTCAGTCCCTCCCCTGCATGAAGTGGTGTCAATTCTTCCTAGGTGATCCTCGCACAAAGCTTTGACCTTTCTCAGGGTTCTGTGCTCCATGACTTTCTCAGACTGCTAGGGTTTGGAACCTCTGTGGTATTGCCTAATTAAGAAGCAGAGCTCAGGGGCTGGGGTTGTGGCTCAGCCTAGCATGTGTGAGGCCCCAGGTTCGAACCTCAGCACCATATATAAATAAATAAAATAAAGGTATTGTGTCCAACTACAACTAAAAAATAATATTAAGAAAAAAGAAGAAGCAGAGCTCAGTACATTTTTCACTATGTTTTTAGCAGGAGATGAGTTAAATGTTCCAGCCCGGTAGATGGGGACTATCATGAGCTCAGGTATGGGGTAGAAAGCATGTGCAGGAGGGCTTCTGAAGCCATGGAAGATCTCTTTGTTGAAGATTTCCAGGTTCTAAGCTGTTAATTTGCCAGGAAGAGAGCCCTATGATGTTGCTTAATGCAGGTGTCCTTCCTGGTTCTTGTGGTCAATTGCCATAAACCATCAGAGAGTATTTGACAATCTCTGAGCCACTTATATATAGCTCCTTCTGGCTCCTATTGAGATGTTAGATATTAGAGATGCTCTCGGGTCTTACTCCTTAAGTCAGCTATTGGAAAAAACAATTGCAGATCAATATTTGATCAAGTGACAGAGAATTACACCAGGAAGGCAGGATCAAGGGGAACTTTTGAAAGCTGCCTGCTGAATATATATAGTTTTCAAAGTTAAAGAGAAAACAGAAACAAACCTGTGTTGAATACAACTTATTAAAAGGATTTGTGAAAATAAAATATATAGAAGCCAAGAGAATGGGTAAATTAGAAGGTAAACAAAAGTGAAGGGAAACAAAGGTCTTAGAGAGGAATTTGCAGGCTTGGAATCTGGGAGAAAGCACTGGTGAGTCACCAGCTATCTGGGTTGTCCCAGGCAAATGCAAAATGAGAAAATGAGTCCTTAGCCAGGATCTATCTAGCCTCCCCACCCCTGCAATCCCTGCTTCAGGCAACTGAGTCCCTTGAAGGGAAGATTGCCTGTCCCCTAAGAGGGGCCTAGACCCTCCCTGACACAGATTTCATGATATAGGCAGCCACTTCCCCCAAACAACCTTAGAAACTCTTGGTTGTTTCTGATGATAGGCAAACTGGCAGCCCTTGGGGGATGGGGGATGGGAGGAATTCAGTCCAAGAATGTATTTTGTTGATATGCTCAGTGATTAAAACAAAACAAAAAAAACGAAGACAGTATTTTTAAAGTAAAATTTCCCATGAAAATTGATTTCATCTTCTTAAAAAAAAATTAAATGATCTGGCAACACAGGGCCCTAATGGCAAAAATGGTGTCTCTTATTTGTTCAGTTTCTGCCAAACTTTGCATCTCTACCATCCTCAGGCTGGGTGGCAGTTCTCATCTTCTACTGTTTTTCTAACATTTTTTCCCACACCCACGTCTTTATCATTAATGTAGAAAAAAGTTTAGACAAAAAATTTAAAGAAATCCTATTTCTCTTGGGGCTGGGGATGTGGCTCAAGCGGTAGTGCGCTCGCCTGGCATGCGTGCGGCCCGGGTTCGATTCTCAGCACCACATACCAACAAAGATGTTGTGTCCGCCGAGAACTAAAAAATAAATATTAAAAATTCTCTCTCTCTCTCTCTCCTCTCTCACTCTCTCTTTAAAAAAAAAAGAAATCCTATTTCTCTATAGAAATTAAGAATATTGTTCTGTGTTTGTTATGTAAAGAATGACTGACTTTAAAGGCCACATTTTCTCTTTGAAAATCAAATGAAGAACTAGGATAAATGAAACAATACAGGATGAAAACATTACCAAACTGAAAATGAGAATAGAGTTTGTTTTTGTACCTGAATAAAATGAAGTTGTTGCAATAATGTAGTTAGGAATTTGATGCCAGGGCATTTAAACCTGTTACAGATGGAGGGCTTATAACAGCCTCTATTGAATGTAGCAAAGGAGATTTTCCCTGATCAGCACAGGGAACCAACTAAATGTGCTGAACACAGGGTAGCAAAAAGGGAGGAGCACCAAGGAGGACACCAATAAACTGCATCTTTTTTCCCAACCTAAGTTCTCAACAGGGTGAGAAACAGAGGTTGAAGATGGAGGCCAAAATGTCACCTTTTCCATTGAGAGAGGCACCACTGAGAATGCAATTTGATGAAAGAGCCACTTGGAGCCTGCAGACTGAATTCCGGGTTCCAGCCCTACTCACGCTCAGGCCTACAGACTAAACCCTCCAGCAGATTTTGTTCAAGAGAATGAAGCTGAAAGCAAGAAGCCAAACAAACATACCCAGTTTATCTTCCCAAATTTTCAAATCAGGTAAGCCACTGGCAAACCACCAACGATGGTATTCTCTTGAGGAAAAGGCAGGTAGAAACACCACCCTCCAGTTAGCTCTTATTGAATGGCATTAACGAGGATTTAGATGGGACCAAAGAATTCTTAGATGTGCCAACCATGACAGGAAAAGATTGTGTAAAACTCATGAAATGTGACCATTGCTTGTGTTCCCGTGGAGGACAGCATCAATGTCTGATTGCTTGCAATCCTAATCTATGGTGGAAATCTGCTCTGTATTCATGGAACATACAAATGGTAGTGATTATATGCAGTACCATGTGGAATCCCAAGGGAAATATGCCAACATTGGAATCCTAATTCTGTAAGGATCTTGGGAATAGTTACCCTAAATATAAAAACAGGTACCTACATTCACATAGCTGCTTTCCATTATAAATAGAATTAAACTAATCTCACAGGTTTCAATGCTAAGTTTGGAGCAGTACAGCATAACATGCAAGACCCCAGATACGGTGCTATAGTGTGTAAGGAAAGGAGGGCAGACGTCCTAAACAAAAGAGGAATGAAGCACCACCTCATCTGGGCATCCTTAAAAGACCCCTTCTCACAACTAGAGTTGGTCATTCTCTGGGCTGGGTTCCCACAGCACTTGGAACTTCTGTTTGATCCAGTTAGCATTCTGCATTGCAAATACAGAAACCCACTTGAGCTGGTTACAAGTGGAATCACATTATAAGGATCCAGGGTGTCCCACAGAATCCAGACACACTTGCAGGCAGCCCTCAAAGAGGGCTGCTGCCAGGGGCTGGCACAGGGCCCAGAGCACCCTCCTGCTGCCTCTTCCTGGGCTTCTCTCTGACCAGGCCCTTCCTTCTTTCTTGGCAATCTGCTTTGCTCTGCTTTTGAGTCCACTGTGTAAGCCACGTGGAGAAAACTGACTCCCTCTTCCTTTTTCTCAGCCATTCTCCCTCCTCCTGTCTTCCTCTATCACTCCTCTTGCCCTACTCCCCTTCCAAAAGCCTAGGAGAAAAAATTCAGATTGGCCTGGGTTAGATCAGCTGTTCACCCGTGGGACAATCTGCAGCCTCCAGGCAGGCAGACAGGCTCAAGTAGAAACAGCTATCCCTTCCTGCCTCTCCTCCGGCACCCACCATCAATTTAGAAGGATCAGACTGACAATCCAATAGGTGTCCACTAAAACATGGTGTACAAGTGTACTGATAATTCTCCAGGCTGAAAACACACAAGCACACACACTGCTATGGAGCTGTGTCCCTCAGGATTTTTTTCAGTTACAATTAGAAGAAATGAATTCTGACAACCTACACCAGGACCAGATTTCAATGGAAAGATTTGGGCAGCTGACAGACTCAAAGGGAAATCTGAACATCTGGGTTCAGGAAGGGCAGAAGCTGGTCTGCTCCTGACTGTTAGGTAGTCAGCATTAGTTGAGGTCAACTCAGGGCACTGTCATGCCTTGTGTTGCCCCTTAGCTCAAGACTTAGGCCATATCCCAGGGAGAAGCCCTCAGAGTGTGTTAGCTCTGGGTCAAATGGTCCATGCCATCCCATTGGTGGGTCCATCAGTGCTGATCCACTATGCCATGTACTGTTTCTAGAGATGAGCTGGCTATGTCCAGTGAGACACCTGTACCCTGAGGAGCTATTAGTACATTCTCTGGAGGTAAGTAAATTCTCACTAATTAGTCTACTCTGCAAGCAAGGATCATTCAGGACCACAAAGAAATACTAAGGTCACTTAGGTAGATGATTTAATTCATTCATTCATTCATTCATTCATTCATTCAGTGGTACCAGGGATCAAACCTAGTACATGCTAGGCAAACTCTCTACCACTGAACTACATCCCCAGCACTTTTTATTTTATTTTCAGGCAGGATCTCTCTAAGTTGCCCAGGCTGGCCTTGAATTTCTGATCCTGCTGCGTCAAACTCTCAAGTCGCTGAGATTTCAGGTATATGTCACTGTGCCTGGAGATTTTTTTAAATGTGTATTTTTATATTTCTCATAATTGTTTCATTAAGTTCTTGTATCAGAATTTGATGTAACCATGTGAGATATTGACTGCCACCTGAGACCTTGTTTTTAATGGCATGAATACCTGCTTAGGTAAAATTTAACAAATTTTAAAATTGCTTACCTTTCTGTGGAAATGCAAAGCACATGAAAATAGGTCAAGTGTTTCCTTTGTAATCTCTTTAATTATACAATCACTAGGGTTTTGTTGTTGTTGTTGCTTTTGCATTTCATTACCATTAACATTCTCATGCCATTCATTATTTTCATGCCCCAAAACAATTATTTTCTTTGGGGTCACTTTCTGGCATTTTTGCTGTGTCTTAGTCTGGAGAAACTGAAGGGTGGAATCCAAACAAAACTGTGTTTACTTTTTCCACACTTCAGGAACCGGAGTAAATTCAGTCCCCAGAACCCTAGGGGGGGAGGAAAAAGAAAAAAAGACTTTTCTTTGTACGCAACTGAAATTAGCAAAGAAGGCTTTATTTACACTGCACATTAGCATCCTAATTAAAAGGGTAAGGCAATACATAGATAATGATAGATAATTGCCCTTGACAGCAGTTATTGATGAGATATGGTAATCACATGGCCAAAGGCATTTTCATGCTAATAGAGTGGAATTCTATGAGCTGCCCCAATTTTTATAGAAGGACCATTACATCTGGGCAGAAGATTTTCCAGAAGTCTCCTTTTCCAGTGCTTCACCTGGGTTCCAAGGAGTACAGTCATCCTTCTTTATCCACAAGGGAATTGTTCCAGGACACCCTCCCCCCACCCCATGCCCTCCACAGATACTAAAATCAAAGGATGCTTCAGTCCTTTATGTAAAATGGCTTAATATTTGCTTACAACCTACACACATCCTCCTGTATGTTTTAAGTCATCTCTAGATGGTTTGTAATGATCAGTACAATGTCAATGCTGTAAATAGCCATACTGTGTTGTTCAGGAATAACAAGGGGAAAAAAGTCTGCACATGTTCAGCATGGACAATTTTTTTCCCCAAAACATTTTTGATCCACAGCTGGTTGAATAGATAGGTGCAGAACCTATGGACATAAGGAGTGACTCTACCATTTTCTCTCAGGTACCTCTTGCTTAATTGGATTGGCTTCAGGAAAGGGAGAGAGCCCAAGCAGCCTTGGCATGTCCCAGGCTGAGGCTGGAGGCTGTGGTCAGTCTGTCTAGCCTGCCCGCCTCTGTTGTCTCTCCTTTGTATCCGCCTTTCCAAGTGTCAGCTCCTAATGTGGGACACTGCTGTTGAGCTCTGGTTTTATGCCTAGGTGAGTGTTCAACAGTTTATTTTGATGACTTGCTTTTGGATTCAGATTTAATAAATCCAGAGATGGTGGGCTGAGGTTGTGGCTCAGAGCTCTTGCCTAGCACGTGTGAAGTGCTGGGTTAGATCCTCAGCACCACCTAAAAGTAAATAAGTAAAATAAAGGTGTTGTGTCCAACTACAACTAATATATATATATATATATATATATATATATATATATATATCTACAATTGCAGTCTTAGAAGTCAAGAAAAAAATGAATCCAATCAAGTTTCTACTGGCAGATGGATACTGCTGTAAATCAAGCAGGACTTCTCCTTTCCATATTATGTTGGAGCATATGCAATTGCTATTTAACCACTTTAAACATTACTGTTTTTTTTTAATTGTGGTACAATTTTTAGTTGTACAGGTTAGTGGTATTAAACACATTCATAATGTGTGATTATCTCTGCCATTCATGTCCATACCTCTTTTTAATTTTCCCAAATGGAAATTCTGTACCCATTAGATATTGACTCACATTTCTCCCTCACCAACCCCCCACCCAGCCACTCCCATTTTATGTATTTTTGATTTTTGATTTTTTTGTGTGTGGTTTCAACTACTCTATCTACTGTAAGAGGAATGATATATTTAGGTTTTTTTTGGGGGGGGTTGTGCACGTGTGTGTGTGTGCGCGCACACATGTGTGTGCGTGTGCGTGTGTGTGCGTGTGTGTGTGTGTGTGTGTGTGTGTGTGTGTGTGTACGTAGCTTATTTCACTCAGCATAATGTCCTCAAGGTTGATCCAGGTAGCACATGTCATAACTTCCTTTATAAAGCTGAATAGTTTTCCATCGTATGTATACACCGCATTCAGCTATTTCATTCCTTTGTTGATATACACACAGGTTGCTCCTATGTTTTAGCTATTGGGAATAATGCTACTGAACATGAGTGTACAAATGTCTCTTTGAGACTCTCCTTTCAGTTTTTTTTTTCATATACACTCAGAAGTGGAATTGCTGCATCAAATGGTAATTCCATTTTTAATTTTTTGAGGAGCCCCATACTGTTTCCCAGCAGCTATACTATTTTACATTCCCACCAATGGTGCCCAGGGTTCCAATTTCTCCATATCCTCACCAACATCTGATTTTTGTTTTTTCAGTAGTGATCACCCCTGGATATTAAGTGGTATCTCATTGCTTTGAATTGCCTCTCTTTAATGATTATTGGTGGTAAACATCTTTACATGTGCTTATTGACCATTTGTAGATCTTCTTTGTAGAAATGTCAATTCAAGTCCCCTGCCTATAGATTGCATTATCTGGGGTTTTTTTTTTTGTTGTTGTTGCTGAGTTTTAAGATTTCTCTATATATTCTGGTTATTGATACCTTATCAGATGTATGATTCGCAAGTAGTTCTCCCTCCTGTGGATTGCCTTTTAACTCTGTTGAGAGCGTCTTCTGATGAATAAAATTTAAAATTTCTCAGAAAGTTCGATTTGTCTGTTTTTTTTTTCTCTTGTTGCTTGTGCCATTGATTTCCATACCCCCCCCCCAAAAAAAATCACTACTGAAACCAATTTCTGTGAAGTTTTTGCCCTGTGTTTTCTTCTAAAAGTTTTATGGCTTAAATCTTACATTCGGGTGTTTGGTGCATTTTGGGTTCATTTTCTGTATAGTATTGGTCTAGGGTCCAACTTCAGTCTTTTGCATGAGGATATTCACTTTTCCTGGCACCATCTGCTGAAAAGACTGTCCTTTCCCATTGGATGATCTCAGCCCCCTTGCCAATGATCTCCTCATCCTATGTCTGGACTGTTTCTTCTGTCCCATTGGTTTATGGGTCTATCTTTATGTTAATACCCCTCTGTTTTGATTACTGTAACTTGGCGGTAAGTTTTGAAGCCAGAAAGTGTGAGTCTTCTAACCTGTTTTTCTTTTTCAAAAATGTTTTGGCAAATTGGGGCTGCTTGAGATTCCAAATGAATTTCAGCAACGTTGTTTCTATTTCTGCATGTGTTGAACCATTTTTTTAAATTTTTGAAATCTGAAATTTTATGTGATTCAATGTAATCGTTGAACTCTGTGGTGACAGTGGGGTGAGTTAAGCAGAAGGAGGAGGGAACTGATTTGTTTTTTGAACACAAACATATGAAGTCATTGAGCACATAGCTCAGAAGATATTTGTTCATCCTAATTAGAATAAGGTAGACTCCATGTATGTATGTCAAAATACATTCTACTGGTGGGTATAACTAAAAAAATTATTTTAAAAAATAAAAGAAGGTATTCATTAAACAAATAAATAAGCAGTGTCATAAAATATAAGTAGGATGTAGTAACATCTTGCAGAGTGCTTATGTATGTAAGCCCTTTTATGTAAGAAATATATATGATAAGTGAGCATAAAATGTCTGCTATGTGGTAGCAACTCCATAGATGTCAGAAAACATTTGAGCCTGAGGCTCAGAGAGGTGAAATAACATACCCAATAATAAATAGCTAATAAGCAGTGGAGACAAACTTGAGTGTATTTGGTTGAATTCAAAACTCAGCAGGGTGTGGTGGTGCACCATGATGCCAGCCACTCCGAGGCTGAGGCAGGAGGCTCACATATCCCATACCAGCCTCAGCAAGCACATTCTAAGCAAGGGTTCTTCCACTGAGTTACCTCCCCAGCCCTCTGTTCCGCACCATTCACCTCCAATTTTTAATCACATTTACCAGTGAAGTCTCTGAGGTGGTCATCTGGATCTGGGCCTCTGCAACCAGAAATAAGGGCAAAGAACTTGCCTCAGCTAGAGGGCCACTGGCATCTGCTCAGCACCCTCGCCAGCCCCACAAAATGTGCCATGTGACTGCATTGTGTGACAGGCACACAATTCTGCACTTGTGCTCTGCTTCCCACTCCAGGGAGGAGGAAAGAAGAGTAGCATTTGCTGAGGTGCCTTTTGTGAGCCAGCCACCACACTAAGACCCTCGCTTATATTCTTTCTTGTGCTGTTCATCAGAGTTCGTGGTTATCCTTATTCAAATGTGAAAACAGAACTCACCAACACAAGGACCACAATGCATTTCAAACCTGCCCTCTCTTGTTCCAGAGCCCTGGAGATCTAAGATGGACTGGAATCATATCATCATAAGAACATAAGACAGCCAGAGGAGGGATGCAAGACTGAAATATCAGAAGATAGGCCCGGCTTACTCTTCCTGCTGGTTATAAAATGTCATCAGGTTGAAATTGTTTAGAGATTCCCAAGTGCTTACTGAGGCCCCACGGTGGGGAGTGGGGCTCTGTCTGCCACAACTGCCCTGTCACTGGGAATTAGGAGACAGGGACAGGAAGATGCAGTGCCTGGTAAAACCTCTCTTCAGGAAAGAAGGGAATAAGAAAATGATGGGCCAAAAGAAGAGTAGAGAAGGAGGTTGTGTGGCACAGAGACCAACAGCAAGGATTCTAGAGCCAGGTTTGAAATATGCCTCCACCGCTGGGTGCTGTGTGATCTCGGAAAAATTATGTCCCCTCTTTGTGGCTTCATTTCCCCATCTATATAAATCAAAATTAATAAAGTTGACCTCACTGGATCCAAAATAACAGGGATTTAAATGGCTGTTTTTGTAAGGGGCCTAGCATGTATTAAGACTTTACTAACCCTTTGGTTCTCTATCTTCCTCCTAGGGATTAGAGAAAGCAACAAGCGCTTTGTTTAAATGCATATAAGAAGGTTTCAGGCAGCTTCTTAACAATGAGGATCTTTGTTGGTGAATATGCAAATGAAAGGTTAAGAAACCTTGAGGTTAAGAAACCTTGGCCAGAGGATCCCTATCTCTGCTTACAATCTGGCTAATCACCAGAGTTTTCCACCTGGGAAAATGGCTGAGGCTCCTGATTAGGCCACTCTGTCTCTGATGGGGTGAGCCTGCCCCCTCCCTGACTCCAGCCCACGCTGGGCTCAAAAGGGTCACGGGGTGGGGAGCTCTCACCTCTGGGGGGGGGGGGGGCTCTCTTTGTCATTCGAAGATGGGCCAAACCTTAGATGGAAGAGGAGGAAGGGAAGTATGGGGGGTGTTACAGTTGAATCTTCTGTATGCTGTGAAATGTGCAGAAACAAGAGGTCTATAGGAATAAAAATCACAGATGTCAGAATCTAAGGCCATCATTTGACACACATCCTATCATCAGAATCAAGATGATCCCAGCTATGACTCACAGAGAAATTCAATGTTCCTAGCACACGCTTTGTTTTTTATTTCAAAGTATAAGAATTATTTTAATTATTTTTTCCATTTGTAATTGCTTTTTTTTTTTTTTTTTTGGATCCTGATGCCTTAGTCTCTGTTCATTGCTGCTTCTCGGAGAGCTTACATTAATGCACTGGCACATTGGATCTAACCTGTGTCCCTGCCTCCTTCAGCTTAGTGTTAATCCTGTGCCTTGATTGCCTGCATCACCCAGCCCTGGGTGTTCTGCAACAAAACAAAACAAAACAACAAAAAAAAAAACCCACTCATTGAAGATGACTTATTTAAACTGACAAAATGCAGTTTTATGCAACCTCAGCCCTAAAAACAGTACAGAGCTGATCTTTACCATTCTGTAGAATAAAAAAGAACCAAAGTGATTCAAATGACTGTTTATTTAGTGCAGAAGGCACGGGGACCAAGCTGGGCAGATGACATTTTATTTCCTCTCCTTTCATTCCTTTCTCCTGATACATGAACACTTGCCCTCTGGGCAAGCAGACTGGTTGTTTCTGTTGGGAGGATGCATATATTTACTGTTTTATCACTATCTTTAGATTTTAACTTGGTTTTAGTTTGGGGATCACATGGTGGAACTGGGAGCCCAAGAAAGACCTTTGCATGCTATTAGAGGGGAGATTAAGGCAGAAGGATATCAGATAAGTCTGCAACACATGTTTGTATTAGACAAACATAAGCCAGTTTACTTCCAGAAGCTTGTGTTTCCTCTTCTACACTCACTTGCTTAAACTTAATGGCATGCTTTTTAAATACTAGGAAATGATTGCATGCTATGAAGGTAGTTTTTTTTTTTTCCCAAAAAAAACAGGTTAAGACACTAGTAGCCATGCTAACTTTGCTTTTCTAAGATGATGTCCAAACTCTGGGAAGTGCAGCTTGGTGGAATAAAAAACTATTTCACCATCCCCAATGGAGTCCTTGAGGAAATGAAGAGTCAATTTGGCCATGCAATAGGGTATAAAAGTATTGAGTAAGCTAACGATTTTCAAACTTCACTATGTTTGGGATTAATCAGGAGATGATTTTTTAAAAATCTATGCAGTTGCTCGAGCTCTACTCCAGAGATTCTTTAATGGGTCTAGACATAAGTGTTCTTTACAGGCTCTTTAGGTGATTCTAAAGGCACCCTGTGTTCAGAATATTTGTGTTAAGCTCTCATTTACAGAAAGATCCAGAATTTATTTTAGAAGGATCTATGAGAAAAAAATATTGTTTGATAGTTCTTGGTCAGCTTTTTGCAAATGAACACTGTGAAATAAATCCAGTAGAAATGACTTTTTAGGGCCTCCTGTGCAAGCAGGGTGCCCCCCCCCCATAGTTTCTCTCCCACCCTGCCAGGGATTAAATCCAGGAACACTTTACCACTGAGCCATATCCTCAGCCCTTTTTTGTATTTTATTTAGAGACAGGGTTTCACTAAGTTGCTTAGGGCCTCACTAAGTTGCTGAGGCTGGCTTTGAATTTGTCATCCTCCTGCCATCCATCCTGAGCTGCTGGGATTACAGGCGTGTGCCCCCCATACCCTATAGTTTCTTAAATTATTTTTTTACTTTTGCACCCTTGAGTCTGCCATGAGTGTAGGCTTGCTAACTCCTGAGATGCTTTCAAGCCATCTTTCCTATTGTCTCTCAGTACTTAGCTTCTTTTTAATGACCATAATCTCTTCAACAACCACAGTTTCCTTGGTCCCAATTTTACCTATGTTCTTCTCTGGCCCAACTGAAAGTTTTTCAAATCTTTCCTCCATACTTTTTACTTCTGATTCTCAGCCAGCAATATTAATGCCACCATCTGAACACTGCATTGCCTTGAAATTTGTACCGTCATACTTATTGGTCCATCATTTTTACATTTAGCCTTACAGGAAGTTTGGGGACATGGTCAAAATGTAGACTGGTTATTTGTCAAGATGTAACACCCTCTATTTCAATTCCCAGTCGAGTCCTTGTTCCCATCTGAAAGCTCATGAGCACAGTCCTTACTCTCTGCATTTTTCTCAGCATTCTGGTCTTCTGGGATTTCCACAAGAATCAATCACTCATTAAACTCCACTTGGAACATTCTACACCTGTTTCACCTGAATCTCACAATTCTTCTGAATTCTTCCCATAAACTGGTTCCAAGGACTACTAAACTACATGGTCAGGTACGTTATAGCAACAGCCCCACTCCTGGTACAAAGAATTGTTAATTAAATGTTTATACAAATGTTCAAATTACCTGATTAATATGACCTAAAGGGGAAAAAAGTTTATTTTGGAGCTGGGCGCAGTGGTGCACACCTGTAATCCCATTGTCTTAGAAGGCTGAGGCAGGAGGATCCTGAATTCAAAGCCAGCCTCAACAACTTAGAAAGGCCCTAAACTATTTAGCATAAAGTGCCTCTAAATAAATAAATAGGGTTGGGGATGTGGCTCAGTGGTAGAGCACCCATGGGTTAAATCTCCAGTATTAAAAAAATAAAGTTTATTTGAGCTCATGGATTCAGAAGGCTGACTCCATTGCTATGGGCCTGGGGTGAAGCAGAGTATCATGGTGGAGGAAAGTTGCTCAACTCACAGCAGCTGAGGCACAGAGAGAGCAGGGAGACAGGCAAAGTATAATCCCCAGTGGTACACCCTCAGTGACCTGCTTCTTTCAGCCACGCTCCACCTGCCTACAGTTACCATTCAGTGGTCCAATTAAATTATTAATCTACCAAGTGGATTAATCCACTGATATGGTTATAGCTCTAATCATTGTCTGAAAGCCCCACATCTGAACCTTTCTGCATGGGGAATTATGCTTTTAAAACATGAGCTTTTGGAGGGACATGTCTAGATCCAAACCATAACAGTGGTTTCTAACTACTGAAATTTATTTTTTACTGTATTTAACTAATTCTTCTATAATTAATAACCATCTAACAACCATGTGAAAATTCTAGATCTCAGTCTTCTTGTTTCTAGAAGATAGACTGAGCTCACATGAATTCTAAGGTCCTTTCCATTTCTAACTTTTTTTTTTTTTTCCAGTGCTGGGAATTGAACTCACTGAGCTACAGCTGCAATTTAACTTTCTATCATAGTATGATTCCTAATTTCATTATTTAAGTAACTAGGGAGGATCATGAGCAGAGGGGGAAAAGTAGAAATTCAAAAGAAAGAAATAATGAGGATAATGGCAATAGTAATAATAATAATAATAATAATAATAAATAGTGCTTAGTAGAGACAGATTCTAAATCTGAATATTCCAAGGGGATATTTGTGTAGCAGGGTTACAGGGCTGGGGCTGTAGCTCAGTGGTAGAGTGCTTGCCTAGTACATGTGAGGCCCTGGGTTTCATCCTCAGCACCACATAAAAATAAATAAATAGAATAAAGGTATTGTGGGAAAAAATCATTATTTATTTATTTGTTAGTTTTAATTGGACACAATACCTTTATTTCATTTATTTTTTATGTGGTGCTGAAAATCAAACGCAGGGCCTCACATGTGCAAGGCAAGCACTCTACCACTGAGCCACAATCCCAGCACGGAAAAAAATTCTTAAAAAAAGAAAGAAAGGAAAGAAAGAAAGAAAGAAAGAAAGAAAAAGGAAGGAAGGAAGGAAGGAAGGAAGGAAGGAAGGAAGGAAGGAAGGAAGGAAGGAAGGAAAGAAGGAAGGAAGGAAAGAAGGAAGGAAGGAAGGAAGGAAGAAAAGAAAAAGAAAACAGACTTAATGGAACTCAACTACCCTGCTTATGACCTTGAGCTGATTAACTTCTCTGTCTCAGTTCTTTCATCTATAAAATGGAGTCAGCACTGGCAACAATAGAGTATTTGAGAAAATTAAGCAATTTCATTCAATAAAATATTTCAAACACCACGTGAATATACCAAGTGCCCAATAAACATTGTCTGTTGGACTGGGGATGTAGTCAGTGGTAGAACACTTGCCTAGCATGCACAAGGCCCTGGGTTCAATCCCAATCATTCACACACACATACACATTTGTATGTATGTATAATATCTTTTATTATTATAGTCTCAATACTCCTTCTCCTGACCCAAGCTCAAGCTCACTTGAATAGACCAAAAACCCTCGCTGTCTATAAGTTCTACACTCTCATTAGCTAAATGAAATACACACTAAAGAGAAGAGCAAGCTCAACTTGTGTTATGAAGCGATATCATGTTGCTGCAATCCAGGGAGAAACTATTATTTACAAAGAGCAAAATCTAGATGTTTGAAAGTGGTTTTTCCTCAACCCATGCCCCCTGCATGAGATCCTAGAGAATGCATAAGCTCCAACATGTTAGGATCCCCCATTAGAGCACTGTTCTGGGATTTTGATTTTGTTATTGTAATACCAAGTTTGTCTTTCTCTGAGTCCTGCCTCCTTGGCTTCTGCTGCACAGAACCTGAGCAGTGTTTCTGTAAAACTGAAAGAGGTGGGGAGTGTTCTGGGAATTCTCATTCCCTCAACTTGACCTTGTTTTCTAATATATGCATGCCCCAGCTCTTCTACTGCCCTACTTTTTCCTGTCCAGGATTATAATTCCAGAAGAATCACTATGACCCAGAAAGAGAACAGCTATTTATAGGCACATCATTTAAATTCTTTCTTGCCACATCTATTATAGCCCTGGGTTATTCTCAAGGAACCAGAAAAAACAGGTACAACACTTGGAGGAGTACTTGAGGCAAATCTAACTAAGATACTTTTTGATTTACATGAAAGAGTAGAAGGAAATTATTTGACTTATTCCAGGACTTAGGATCTTAATTTCATGGTAAAATTCGCTACAATCATTTACCTATTTCTTTTCATCTAAGAGTAGATACACGAGCATTTGATTTGGTATCACAGGTAAATGAAGGAGTTGAGTGTCAGAAGCCCTGGTGGAGTCAAAATACTTGGATTCTCAAAGCCTCTGTGGCCTTGGTAAAAGATGAATAGATGGTGTGAACACCCTATCTACAATGAAGTCTGTTTACAGGGGACTTTTGGTCAATAAAGTAAAATGTTTGTAAATTTTATTGATCTTTTCAAAGAACCAGCTTTCTGTGTCATTGATTTATTTTTCTCTCTGTTTTTGAGTCTTTGTTTTATTAATTTATTTCCTTCTCTCTGCTTGCTTTAAGTTTGGCATGTTATTTTTCCAGTGTCGTCAGGTGGAAGTTTAGGTTATTTATTTGAGATCTTCTTTCCTTAAAAGCATTTAGAGTTATAAATTTCCCTTTTAGCACTATTGTAGCTGCGTCCTATAAGTTCTCAAGTTGTAAATTCATTTTCATTAATCTCAAGGGTTTTTTGGTTCCAATTTCCCTTTTGATTTCTTCTTTGATCCATTGGTTACTTAGGAGTATGTCATTTGATCTTAAACATTTATGAGTTTCCCCAGTTTTTTCCAACTATGCATTTCTAATTTTATTCCACTATGATCAGAAACCATTCTTTTTATTGTGATTATCTTTTTAAATGTATTGAGGTTTGTTTAATAGGCTAACATATAGTTTTTCCTGAAGAATGTTCCAGATATACTTGAGAAAGTGTGTATCCTTTTTGGTGGGGTGGGAGATAGGGGAGGGATGGTTCATGGTCTCTCCATGTTGTCCAGAGTGGCCTTCAACTCTTGATTGCAAGTGATCCTCCTGTCTCAGCCTCTTGAGAGATTGAAACTACAGACATCAGTCACCACACTGGCTAAGAATTTGTACTCTGTTTTTGAGTAGCATGTTCTATAGATATCTACAAGGTATTATTGACTTATAATATTGTTTGGGTCTTCTGCTTCCTTGTTGATCTGTCTAGCTGGTCTCTTCCTATTGAAAGAGGTATATTGAAGTCCATAGTTGACTTTTTAAAAAAACATTTTATTAGTTGTTGATGGACCTTTATTTTATTTACTTATTTATATGTCGTGCTGAGAATCGAACCCAGTGCCTCTCACATGCTAGGCAAGTGCTCTAAAACTGAGCTACAAACCCAGTCCCTCCACAGTTGACTTTTGAAGAAGTCTTCAACTATGTGACGCACACAAGTTCAGCTTCTAATGAGTGTTTTTCATCTATGAAGCACAACTGTAATCACAGCATCCTTGTAAAGCAGATAAATAATGATATTACTATTCTACTTTTTAAAAATAGACAAGTTGAGCCCTGGAGCAATTAACTGTTATACCCAGGATGACAGTAGTTAAGTGACTGAGCAGGGACAAGGATCAAATCTTTTGACCAGGGTTGGTTTTGCCTTTCCATCATACTTTACTACCTTCTTTACGGGCCAGTTTCAAGGTGGTAGACATGCACCATTATATTGTGTGTGACTGTGTGACAGCAAGAGAGAGCAAGCACACTGGGAGATTGCAATGTAAAATTTTTGTTTATCCTGGAGCCACAGTCAGGTTTAATCATTCTTGGAATTTTCATACATGAACGGGGTGTAGTTATGGGCTCATTATTTACATAACATTTTCCTTTCCTCTCCCTTTTACCTGAGGGAGAAAAGGGCTTTCTCTGGAACCAGTAGACAAACACACACACACACACACACACACACACACACACACACACATGCACCCACGCATGCACGCACAAGTGCATACAAACATTTTTCACACTGAAAGCACACAGGCAAACCTGCTGCCTTCTCAGGTCTATGTGTAGACATGACTTGAGGTTTGGACATGACCATTTGGGTGGGTAAGCTGCATGCTGCTCCTCTCTGCTTGAGTTTCCTGCCCTCCCTCATTTTCACCTGGCTGTCAACATAGCAGGCACTCAGTCCACAATTATTGGTTTGGATTGCAGCCTAAGTTATACCCTCATTAATGGACGAGTGAGAGGTGGGGCCAACAGAAGCCCAGGCAGACCCCTCTGTTCCTCATTTTCTGAAGTCTCTCTCAAAGAAGAGCGATAGATGAAGAGCAGGGGAGAAGGAACAAATAGAACACAGTGTCACAGCAAGAGCAGGACACTTGAACTCTGTCTGGCTGCTGGGACTCCTCAACTGTCTGGGGGGTTTGCAGACAGTTGACTATAACCTGTGGGATCTCAATGCAATGGCTTGAGGGGTTATTTCTAAACATTTTCTCATCCTGCAATAGACTTCATTTCTTTGTCCACTTGCTTTATAATCATACCCTGATTTGACAAATTATTTATAAAGTACCTACTAAGTGCCAGGCAGCAAGAAGATCTGGGAGGGGAGGAGAGGATGGGGCTGAAGATAAAAAGCACTTGCTGGGTGGAGAGCAAGAATAGGAGACAGACATCCACATGGAAGACTCATCTGGCAGGATTAGATTGACAGCTCTTGGGGCCCCTCCCCACGCTGGTCAACACAGATTGTGCAGGCCTCAGGAGCCTGGGAAACCCAGGCAATGCCAAGGGGAAGCTGGGAGTTCAAGGAGGTTTTTGCATGTGTGGGAGCTGAGTGCTGGGGCATATGTGAGCAGTTCATGGATCACCTCTCACCCACTCCCTGGAGACTAAGGAATGAGCACTCGCGATGACTGTGTGTCTAGGCATTTGGTTTCAATAAAGAGCGTGTGGTGGTATTTGTGCTACAGGCTGTGTGTGACACAGGATGTGAAGGTTCTCTGAGATTGGTTGCCTTGAAGCTCTATTGTTCCTTGGAGAGCACCAGTTCAAGGAGGCTCAGAGGTCTTCCAGGACCGTGCATCAGGCGGTCACAGCCTGGTCTATGGTGGAGTACAGGGTATCATCTCTCTTGGCTTTGCTCCATGCCTGACAATCACAGAGCCCACAAGCCAAACCAGCCCATGCAAAATGTCCAACAAAGGGGACAATTAAGGAAATCCCAAGTCCTGTACTCTCCAGTGCAGCCTGAGCATCCTTGCTGCCATCCATAAAGCCACAACTACTCCTAGGATACTTGGTGTGGGACTCCAATAACATCCATTCACCTCTCTTTCCATCAGGCTGCAGAGAGGAAATCCCATCTAGAAATGTGCACATAATCAAAAAGAATCGCCATATGATATAATTCAAATCCTAACATGCAGTGAAAATAACAACACAGTTAAATCGATTGCTCATTCGGTGCTTGGCCCGTGTTAAGCTCTTTTTATGCATTATCTTATTTTATTCTTCAAACCTAGAAGATACATCTAGCATTGTCCCCATTTTCACCAATGGGGAAACTGAGGCTTGAGGAAAATAAGTAGCAAAATAATTAAATCCAGAGTAGATCATTAAATCCGATAATTTCCCAATGTGGCATCTCTAACGGTTCTGTTTTACCAGAAGTGAAAATTAAGCAACAGAATGCACACCTGGGAGCACGTTTCTCTTCCTGTGGTTGAGTTTTGTTGAGTTTTTTTGTGTGTGTTTTCGCATTTCTGTTGGATGTGTGTTTTTAATATTGTCAGCCATCACAAGTGCTTGATGGAAGTAGGCACCTTATAAAGCACCATTTTATTATTTTTCTTTATTTATAAAGGTAAATAAAGGGGAGAAACATGTTGACACTTTCTCATCTCCAAGGTATATACTAACAACAAATTCAATTACAACGTTTCAAATAGAACTCCGCTCCGTTCTCATTTCATAGATCAATTACATGTATATTTTTATATGAAAGTCACAATCTCAATATTGGGTGCTATCCATCATACCTTGAGTCTAACTTCTTGGAAAGAATATACAATTGTCATCTAACCTTCTAAGAACTGCACAAAATATGGAATACTCCACAAATTTGTGTATCACCCTTGCATAGGGGCCATGTTAATCTGCTCTGCATTGTTCCAATTTTAGCATACGTGCTGCCGAAGCAAGTACTAAAGCAGCAGAACACACACAGGGATCATGGAAATCGGCCTAACCTCTGTCTGGTTCTAACTACTTTGGGGTGGGGGCTGGGGAGTTCTTTGTGGCTGCCAGACAGAAGATTGTTTGAACTTGGCTGGTGAAGGGAGCCAACAGAGTGAACTTGAAGAGAAAGATAAACATACAAGTGCTCAAAGCTTCAGGTGTTATGATTGCTAATTGAGACAGTCTCTAAATGATACCTTCCAGGGTGGAGGAATTTCTCTCCCAGGGATTAGTGACTCAGGGTAACTGTGGGCCTGTATTCCTTCAGACTGGTCCTCTTAAAGAAAGCCAGAAGATGACTCTAGCATCTAAGTCAGTCAGTAGCAGATGTTTCAGAGTAACCCCAGGGAGCAAAGGCACCTTTAATCTGAACCCCTTCGGGTGGAACATGCACACGCCTGCAGCATAGTCAGACCTGTACACACTCTCAGACCTGCAGCCATGCACACAGCCCAGACACACAGTCTTACACACACACACTTGATCTCAGGAATAGCCATGTGCAAAAAACACACCCCAGCTCACTAACACTTCCACCTTCACCTGCATACATACGTCTCCTTCACAGACACAAATGTTCCTGCTTGTTCTCTCTCTCTCTCTCTCTCTCTCTCTCTCTCTCTCTCTCTCTCTCTCTCTCTCTCTCACACACACACACATACACACACACACATTCACATACCCCATGCACACAGTTCTGGCAAAACTGTGCAGCTGTACTGACCTGCCCAAATCTCTTTCCAGGCAATTCTCAGGTTTCCATGTTGTCTTCTTTTCCCTGGAGCCTGGTCACACTGTTCCTCATTTCAAATGTGTACGTGAGAGATCAAAGGCTGCTGCCAAGTAGGTGTGGCCATGTGAGGAGTGTCATTGGGGTGGCAGGTGGCAGCCCCTGAGCTGACCCCTCCCAGGTGCCACCTGGTACCTCGGTCCCCTCTGGCTTCTTCCTCTTCCTGAGATAGCATGGTGTGGTACACAGGGCTTTGGGAAGCATAGGCCATGTGAGGGTTCTTGGGACCTTGTGAGCTGCTTTGACTTTCGAGTCTTAATTTCCTCAACTGTAAAATGGAGTTAATATGTTACAAATCCTAAGGTTGACATGAACGTGCTGTCCCAGTGGGGTTATTATCGGGGAGTCTTCTGGCTGATAAGTGGTAAAATGCCTCTCCCACTCACTCCCAACTCTTACTGGCAAACTTTCCTGCCAAATGACTCAGCTTTGTGTCAACATTGCTCAAAAAAAAAATTGTTTTTAAAAAGGACGCCAATCTACTACACAGATTTCCTGATTTTCCTGAGAAAATCAGCATCATGCAGTTTCTAATAAATTAATAAATGTGGAAAAAACTGTACAAAGAACCTTTGCTTCCTTTTTTAAAATTATTTTTTATGTATTCTTTTTGTTATACATGAAAGTAGTATGTATTTTGACATATTAAACATACATGGAGGGCTGGGGATGTGGCTCAAGTGGTAGTGCACTCGCCTGGCATGCGTGCAGCCCGGGTTCGATCCTCAGCACCACAAACAAAGATGTTGTGTCCGCCGAGAACTGAAAAATGAATATTAAAAATTCTCTCTCTCTCTCTCTCTCTCTTTAAAAAAACAAAACAAAAACATACATACTTCCCATTCTTGTGGTTTTTTATGATGTGGAGTTACACTGGTCGAGTATTCATATATAAACACAGGAAAGTTATGTCTCATTCATTCTACTGTCTTTTCCATTTTCATTCCCACTCCCTTTTCTTCATTCCCTTTTATCTAATCCAATGAATTTCTATTCTCCCCCCCCCCCTTATTGTGTGTTAGCATCCACATATCAGAGAGAACATTGAGCCTTTGGTTTTGGGGGATTGGCTTATTTCACTTAGCATGATAGTCTCTAGTTCCAGCCATTTACCAGCAAATAACATAATTTCATTCTTCTTTATGGCTAAGTAATATTCATTGTTTATAATACAACGTTTTCTTCATCCATTCATCTATTGAAGAGCACCTAGGTTGGTTCCATAGCTTAACTATTGTGAATTGAGCTGCTGTAAACGCTGATGTGGCCACATCACTGTAGTATGCTGATTTTATATCCTTTGGGTATATGCTGAGGTGTGGGATAACTAAGTCAAATGGTGGTTCCATTCCAGGTTTCTGAGGAATCTCCATACTACTTTCCAGAATGGTTTCACCAATTTGCCGTCCCACCATCAATACATGAGTGAATCTTTCCCCCCACATCCTTACCAACATTTATTGTTTTGTATTCTTGATAATTGCCATTCTGACTGGAGTGAGGGAATCTCAGTGTAGTTTTGATTTGCATTTCTCTAATTTCTAGAGGTGTTAAACACATATTTATTGACTGGGTCATATTTCTTCTGTGGAGGGTCTGTTCAGTTTCTTTGCCTGTTGGAAGATTTCACCTCCCACAGTCAAGACCATCCTTAGGCCTGACCTGCAGCTCTATGTCTCCTTCCTCTACTCCTGCCCTGTCCCCACCCCACAGGTGTCACCCTCAAGAGCAAACTTTGAGATATTAAGAAATAACCTGCTCTCTAAACTGTGTCTCAGAATCTAGCTCCCAGGAACTGAACCTGCAAGATCAGTCCCTCAAAACCCATCTTCCCACCAGAGCTTCTTCTCTCCTCCTCCTTATCTCAACAGACAGACCACCACTAGTGTTGTTGACCCATCCCTCAGATCCAGCCACCCTCCTGTGTCTCTCCTGATCTTCTCTCACTGGAGTCTGCCTCACTCCTTCTGCTACTCCACCCAAGCCACCTCCTCCTCCCACCCAGACCTGTGCAACAGCTCTGTATCAGTCCCCTGCCTCCACCCTTGGCTCCTGCCACCCACTCTCCTTCTAGCCAGAATGAGCTTCAAGTCCAGGTGTGGTTACTTCACCCCCAGCATCCTTGTGGTAAAGTCCAAACTTCTCTGCCTGGCCCAGGAGACCCCTTGGGACCAGGCTTTGCTTCCTTCATTCCTGTTTCTCATCTAACTTCCGGGTTATGCTGGGAACACAGCAAAGTTCCCATGCCTTTACAGTGATGTTCCCTCCAGGTGGACAGCTCTTCCTACTCTCTATTCCCAGTACTTATTCTTCAGGTTTAGATTCAAATTTCAATTCCTCAAACTATCCCTTCCTTCCCCCCACCTCCAGACTGTGTAAGGGGTCCTGATATGAGTTCCCACCCCAGGACTGTCACACTTCATGGAAGCCATCCATGTGACCAACTTCCCTGGAAGTCTACCAGTTCTACCAGGGCAGTGATCATACCATCTTGTTCACCAGTATAGCCAAGGTACTTAGTCTACAGCATGACAGAAAGGGAACACTTGAGCTGTTATATACAATAGGGCAGGTTATGCACTGATCAACTGCAGAAGAATTTATTTGTATAAACTGCATTGTGGACATATTTCCTAGAATTATTCAGTGCCCCACCTATCGCAGCCCAGCAAATAGTTTGGATGTATGATTAGAGGAATAAAATGAATTTTGCTGTCTTTGGTGTTCTTTGAAAATAATGAAATTAATGTTTGGCAAAAGGAAAAAAAAATCTGATTTCAGTAGTCTCTTTTCAAATGCCCAAAATTATAATATTTGCAACTAGGGAAAAAAGAAAAAAGCCAGTAATGGGGGAGCCTAAAGCAATGGTTCTAAATTCTAAATGTAATTAGAATCACCTTGAAAAAATCCCAAAGTCTCCAGGCACAGTGGTGCAATCTTATAATCCCAGTGGCTTAGGAGGCTGAGGCAGGAGAATTGCAGGTTTAAAGCCAGCCTCAGCAATTTAGTGAGGCCCTAAGCAATTCAGCCAGACCCTGTATCAAAATAAAAAACAAAAGGGCTGAGAATGTGGCTCAGTGGTTAAACACCTCTGGGTTCAACCCCTGGTACCAAAAAAAAAAAAAAAAAAAATCCCAATGTCTGGCTCCTCAGAGTACTGAAGCAGAATCTCTGAGGGCAGGGCCTGCTAGTGCTTTTTAAAAATGTATCCCCAGATGTCTCTAATGTGCACACAAGGTTGAGCGCCTCTGGCCTAGAAAGCACCCAAGTGTATCCAGAGCGCTTCAGAACCCACCTGGCAATCATTAACCTCACACTTAAGCAACTGGTTCAGGAGCTACAAGGATAAACACCCAAAATAAACCCCTTTCTGAGTTGCTTGGATTTCTTCTCCGTGGTTTGGACCTTGGATGTGGAGAGTAGAGCTGGTCACATTCATTCGTTCATAGCACATTTTCTTGGTTCATGCGAGTCTCCCCTCTAGTTTTCTGCCTTTATTCTCTTTCCTCTTCATTGCCCAGGATCCCATCCTAATGCATTTGATGTAGATGCAGTATATGCTTGTGTGCATATGCATTCTTATAAAAACGTGTTTTGCTGTTTTTTTATGCCTGCATTTTTACTTGATTGATTGCATTGCATTTGAGACCTGTTCTGATGGTTAGTTTTTCTGCTCTGTCTGTATTGCTGCAGGTGCAACCAGACGATCCAGTCGGCTTCCATCACCTTTCCCATGCACACACCTGGTCTTCTCCACACACTGATGGCTCCCAGCACCACAGCCTTTCAACAATCCTCCCATCTCAAGTACCTTTGTGTAGATGTGTGAAAATGTGCCTGGGATAAATACCCTCTCTTGGGTCTATGAGATAGATATTTTACTGCTTATTCGTTTTTACATAATTGATATTTTTACACCAATACATGCAAAAAATCCAAATGTTTCGTGTAATGAATTAACTATAATAATGGATCCAAATACTCTTGTATGAGCGGCTGTAAGAAAACAATCTAACAAATATTACTCAGCCATAAAAAAGAATGAAATTCTGGCATTTGCTGATAAATGGATGGAACCAGAGACTATCATGCTAAGTGAAATAAGCCAATCCCCCCCAAAACAAAGACTGAATGTTCTCTCTGATATGCAGATGCTAACTCACAATAAGCAGGGCTAGGGGTGTGATGGGATAGAAGTTCCCTGGATTAGACAAAAGGGAATGAGGAGAAGGGAGTAGGGGATAGGCATAGGACAAGCAGTAGATGAATCAGACATAACATTCCTATGTTCATATATGGATGCATGACCAGTGTAACTCCACATCATGTATAAGCACAAGAGTGGGAAGTTATACTCCATGTATACATGATATGTCAAAATACATGTATATGATATATGTCAAAATTCTACCTTCATGTATAACTAAAAAGAACAAATAAATAATTTTTTAAAAACTAATCTAACATATTTCTAATGCCATAAAAATAGGTTGAGAATCTGAGATCTCACAGTTTTATTTTATCCTGATATCCTCTCAAGTTGGATTTTAGTAGAAAGATGGTCTCCAACAGAGATTAGTGTGTTATCTCAATGAAATGTCAGTGAAGTTCAGCCATTTCTTGGCTTGTTCCAAATTGTCACTGGGTAAAAGACTTCCACCTCCCATGGATCTTTCTTAAAGGCTTAATAGGGTCAAAGTCAAAATATGATTCAAGAAATCAGGTAGTATGCACTAAATTTAACTTAATCAGACATTCCAATTTAAGAAAGAATAAAATTTTGCCAAACCCTGTAGAATTATCTGTATAATATACTCTGTAAACTTCTATAAGTTCATAAATTAAACTTATATACAAACTTATTTTTAAAATTTTTGTATTATATAGTCTGTATAATTAATTCTGTATAATAACATCTGAGAAGACTTCAACATCAACTTTGCAAACCTCCTAAGTGCTAGTCATCTATTGAGAATCCTTTGTACAGTAGCTATGTTAGTTAGGTCATGCACTGATAGCTATGGGATTTTCAAACCAAATTTCTGTATTTTAAATCAGTCATTACTTTGAAGAAATATTTAGGTCGATGGTGAGATCTGTGATAGATTTTCCACTGGACCAAGCACCTGCAACAGCTAGTGAGCATTTACTCTGGCTGGTGAGGTGAGCGGGTAATATTGCAGGTTGCTCACTAGTCCTGTGTCTTAGGACCAAAGGATTATACTATCTGTGCTTTGGTTTCCTCATCTGATAAACAGGGACCATATTAGGGTCTTTTGGTTGTGGTATAAGAATTAAATGATGCAACACACACCTCAGATACTGGACATGTAGTAGGTCCTAAGGCTGGGGCTGGGGCTCAGTGGTGAAGCATTTACTTAGTATATGCAAGGCTCAGGGTTCAATCCTTGGTACCTCCAAAAACAAATACCACCAGATGAGTCCTAGAGCAAAATAAGCCCTGGGAATACTTAGCAAGATTCCAAGGGATGATTTATTTGGGGATTCTGGGACTTTCCAACTCTAATTCATTTCTTTACTGATTTTCCTTCTCTCATTGATTCCACAGCTCATGATCCCTGACTTCCTTGGCCCTGGGGAATGTAAACCATCCAAACCTGCTTCACTTGTCCCTTGTTTCAATGTGCATGCATTTATTTTGTCCTCCCAACTAGATTAAAATAGAAGTTAAGTGACCATGACCTTTATTTCCTTTGTATCTCAGAATGTCCTTGACAAGTTCAAGGGCACACAATAGACAGGCAGAAGGTTCCTTTTTGTACTAATATTAATATTTTGTACTAATATATAAAGTTCCTTGAAATTTTTCCCCAGCCAATGTTAACCAGTTTTAGTCCATGATATTATTTCTTTCTCTCCAAAATGTCTCCTTGGGTTGGTGTTGATTTGCTCTGGACTCAGATGCATCTTCAATCCTAATATACTTCCACAGAGGAACTTCCTGTTAAAGTAATTGAGCAGCATAAGCTGTGTGTGCGTGTGCCTACGTGCATGCACGTGTACATGTGAGCCCGTGCGCACATGTATGGCTGTTATAAAAAGTCAGTATTTTTACACTGGCTTTTCCCTCTTCCCAGTATTCCCATACCATTGAAAGTTATGATCATAGATTATTATGAAACATAATTACCTTTTACAGGTAGGAAGTTGGATGCATTTCAATTGCTTCACTCTGCAACTAATTGATTCCTGGAGTTTTCTGATATTCAAGTTTAGGCATAGGGCTTCCATAAACAGGAGCAGGGCTTGCCACATGGGGAGGTGACCTTCACACACTCCTTTGATTTGCAGAGCTAGGTATCAAGCCCTAGGCCTTGAGTGTGCTTGTGCTTACTCTTAAAGTCCCAACTGGTTTCTTCAGAAGTCATTGTCCTTTCTGTCATGAATGTTTCCACGTCTAACATGACTTCTGCTTAGCTGACCCAATGGCTGCTACTGTTGTCTCAGTGGGCTTCGGTTCTGTTTCCATATTCAAGTAACATTTATAAACGCCACTGCCACCTTTCCCTTTTTAGTCAACCTTACTTTTTATTATATTCACTATTTGGTGCCAAGCCTTGCCTCAAAAAGGACTTAGGCTGTTTGGTTTAAGAACAACGTTCCTTTCCCTCATCATTCTTCCCATGATCCTGCTGCCTTTGATAAGTTTCTAATCTTACTTTTCTCAGGTCTGGCATCCCATCTTCTCTTCAGCAGAACATGCAGCAGACTATGGCCAGGAGCAAAGAGAAGACAGGACCCGGAGGAACAAAATCACACATCTCCACTCCTTTTTATTTTTGTTTTGAGATGGGGTCTCACTAAGTTGCTGAGGGTCTCACTAAATTACTGAGGCTGGCCCCAAATTTGTGATCCTTCTGCCTCAGCCCCCCTGAGTTGCTAGGAATACAAGAGGGCACCACAGCATCCAGCTGTTCATGCTCATTTCTAACCAAAGCCCTGGACTAAATCATGTTGATGCTCAGACTCTTCCAGGGCAAGAGTCCAGATCATTGCAGGCCTTCCTACCCTTCTCAGCTCTAATGCAGACATTTAATCCTGAAGTCCCCACAGGAATGCCTGACTGAAATGCTAGAGAGTACTTGGTTTGTACTTTCCCATGTCCTTTCTAAAACAGTCAAAAGGTACCAAATTCAAGATGCTATCTGAATATGTCACTGGCCATCTTCTCCCATCACAGGACAGTCCTGTTTCTTTTTCTTTTTCTTTTCTTTCTTTCTTTCTTTTTCTTTTTTTCTTTTTTTTTGTACCAGGAATTGAACCCAGGGAACTTAACCACCAAGCCACATCCCCAGCCCTTTTTATTTTTTATTTTGAGACAAGGTCTTGTAATATTGCTTAGGGCCTCACTAAGTTGTTGAGGCTGGCATCAAACTTGTGATCCTCCAGCCTCCACCTCCAGAGCCATTGGTGTTATAGGCGTGTGCCACCACACCTGTCCCTGTTTCACTAGCTTCAAATTTAGTCTCTCTTCTCTGAACTCAGGTGGTCTGAGGGTCCCTGGGAAGGTAGGGTATTGGCATTCTTACACCCAGCCCCCAGTTTGTCACCTTCTCACCTATTTTTAGGATGACTTTTGCTGGTAGTGTGACTTTGCATATAGTAAACCCTAGAGTGTAATAAACCCCGAGATACTCAATAAGGATTCTTGTGATGATGTTGTAAGAATTTGGAGGACCTTTCCCTTAGACACCATTTTCTCATAATATTGTATGAATACCAGAGTCTAATCAAAAAGCAAAAGTGTACTCTGTGTCCAAATTGTTCTTTTTAAAAAATTTTTAAATTTGTTCTCATTAGTTATATATGACAGTAGAATGCATTTTGATACATGATATATATAAATGGAGTATAATTTCCCATTCTTCTGGTTGTACATGATGTGGAATCACACCCGTTGTGCAGTTATATATGTACATAGGGTAATAATTCCAAATTGTTCTTAATCATTCTAAAAACATTTTCAAAGTTCAGCCTTGAACATGTCTTTTGAATATGCATAGAACTAAAAATGATAATCTAGGGTGACTCAAAGGGTAACTGCTCCTAAGAAGCCCACACCTCCTTAGAGGTGGGCACAGGTTTGCTTGGATTTGAATTTCAGAGGAGCCAGAACCTTTTGATCTCCTTTATGAGTGACTCAGCCCCTCATTAACTAACTGTTTGACCCCTGCCTTGTTTAATTGGGGAGTGAATTGAGCATTCCATGGGACAGCATCTATAGAAGCTAAAAGCATAGGTTTCAGCATCCCAGGAGCCTAGATTAAAATGTGGTCTCTGCCTCTGTACTAGCTGGATGACCTGGGGCCAGTTACGTCATGTGTCTAAACTTTACTTTCTTCACCTGTAAGTGGACATGGTCACATTTGTATTCTAGGACAGTTATACAGCTTATGAGAAAACACAGGCAGAAAGGCCACAGGGAGTCAGGCACTGCACCAGGCACAGTGCACTGTGGTGACAGGGATGGAAGTCAAGCCCCCTGTGACACTACTTGGAGGCTGGAAGGGTGTCAGACTAGTTATCACAGGTGTAGACACCCTGTAGAAAGCCCATCTCTAAGCAGAGACCTGAAGGATGAAGAGGGACCAGGTAGGGTAATACTCTAAGCAGAGAGAAGAGTGTGACCTGGAGCAGAGAGAGGTTAGAGACCAGGGCTGAGGCTGGAGAGAAACACCTGACAGGACCACCAGAGGCCACAGAACCATTGTTAGAAGATCAGTTAAGAGGCTGTGGTATCAATTCAAATACAAATCCTTGGTGCTCAGAAATGCAATGGAGACAATGAGCCTGAGAAGTCCTCAAAGGATTTGAGAGGGACTTAGGAGGTGCAACTGATGGGATCTGGGATGCACTGGTCACAGTGGGTTGAGTGGCAGGAGTCAATAAATATTGGAGTGCACCAGCACCTTGACTGATCTACTTTTTCCCCGGGGTCAAATGTCCAACAGACCTCACTGGACCTGTTCATCTCCCTTCCGTCCCTACAGGCCAGGTTGTAGGCTTGGAGTAGCCATGAACCTGTTTTAGAAAGACCAAGACATGAAAAATTAGAACTGTCACCCCTTGAGGATTTGGGCATTGATTACCCCGTGGGTGGATCTGCTCAGTCTTGGGATTCTTCTCCTTTCTCTGAAAGCTTGATTTGTGATCAGCATGGTGGCCTAAGGAGAGGGTGGGCAAGGAACAATGAATGCTCAGCATCAGTCATGGTTCTGCAGTCAGTGAATTAGCTCAGCCAAGGGAGGAGGAAGACAGGCTGGAACAGACCACAGTTCAAAACCACCCTCTCCATCGAAGAGCCTTTTCTAATCATGCTTTTTTTCTGATGCTAAAAATCTGCTTAAAAATCCCTGATTCTATGCGAACAAATGGCAAGTGCAGACAGTAAGCAGGGTGGGGGAGGGTAGGGAAGACAATCTAGAAGGTAAGGTGTTACCTGGACGGACCTCTCTGGCAGGTGAGGAACTGTCTTCCCTTCACAGTACGAGAACAAGGCAAGAGCGTGGAGTTAGTTTGAAGCTACTTTCTAAATATCAGACATATCATTATGAAACTGGACCTTGTAGGTCATTATTTTAGTAGGTTTTATATTAATAACATCAAAAAGAGCTGATGCTGACTAAATGTATATTGTGTGTAAGGCCCTTCTCAGGTAAATAGAGCAATAGTTCCCACTTTGGAGATTTGGAAGTTTGGGATGAGAAAGTCCATGAAGCTTGGTTCATGTTCCACAGCTTGTACATGGTAGACTAAACCTGGCCAAAGCATTAAAATTAGGAGGCACTTGAGCTTTGATCAAAGTTAACAGCTAAACAATTTATTATTTATGATCACTTTTGTGTTTGGTAACAGAAAGACATGCTAATTAGCTGTGTTAAATACATACTGTTAAAACTTTATTTGAAAGCAATCACAGTGTGGTCTTTTTTTTTTTTTTTTTTTTTTTGTACTAGGAATTGAACAATTGGACGGACACAGGGATGCTTAACCACTGAGCCACATCCCCAGCTCTTTTTATTTTTTATTTTGAGACAAGTTCTCCCTAAGTTGCTTAGGGTTTCACTAAGTTGCTGAGGCTGGCTTTGAATTTGGGATCCTCCTGCCTCAGCCTCCTAAACTGCTGGGATTACAGGCGTGCACTATCATGCCCAGTTGGAGATCTTTCCAAGGAGGAAAGTGCTGGTTTGTCCAGTTTGACCTCTGAAGGCTCCTTCAGTACTTATAGTCCCTCTGTGAGATAATGATGCTCACAGCACAAAGGAGGAATCAACAGCCCCCAGAGGCCAGGCCAGGTGGGCTTCTGGTTGGAGGGCAGACCCTCCACACTCTGAACTTGCGGAAGTGAGCAGCTGGGAGGAAGATGTTAAGCAGGCCTACAGTTTGCACACTGCGCGCCTCCACCAGCCCAGAGCCCTGAGGAAGTTTCTGTCTCGGGATCCAGCCCAGCCGGTTTGGCTCTGGCAGACGAGTCTGAGCTGGACCAACAAAGCAGGAAGCGCCAGTTCCTGCTCTGCACAAAGCAATCCTGAGCTCTTGGTGGAAAAACCTGACAGCTCAAAAAGGGGAGAGAGCCCCAGCAAACTGGCCTGACCACACCACACCGTCTCAGAAACTGGCTTGAGAGGCTCATGTTCCTTGGCTGGATTTTTGAAATTCTATAATCGGACTAGTCCTGGAAGCGCCTTCTGATGTCACCTCTCTGACAGTGATTTCGCTCGCACACAATTTCTGCACACGACTCCCACAGTCCCTTAAGTGAGGAAGTGAACTCGTTAGGGGACATCTGGCCGCTCACTTATACCTCCTCTCCAGACCCCAGTTTCTGCCTCTGTAAAATGAAGCCTTTGGATTCGGTTGTCCTCGACAGTAGTTTTGATTCTCAGTTTGTTAGGGGCAGAATAAAAATTCGAGTCAGTGCTTCTGAAGCCATTGAAACGGTCACCTCTCTCAATTAGGAAAAAAACAAACTCATTGGGTGAAATCCAGAAGGCAGTTGAGGTTAAGATGGTTTATATACCTACCCAGATGTCCCCAAGAAGGGGAAGCCCAGGGTTTTTCTACTAAAGGAAGTCCCCTAACCTAGTAACTCAATCAACACAAGCCCTCCCTGATCCAGGGTCCTGTCAGCCATACCTACCCGCTCCAATCCCAAATAGAAGTGATGAAGGAGCACGTTCCTGTGGTGTGATGCCCCGACTAAGTGGCAGGCATCGATGAGAGAAAAGAACACAGAACTGGGGTTGGGGTGTGGCTCAGTGGTACAGTGCTTGCCTAGTATGCCCAAGACCCTGGGTTTAATCCCCACCACTGCAAAAATGCCCACAACACACACACACACACACACACACACACACACACACACAATGTAGAACCAGTGCTGGGAGAGGCCATTTCTTTATTTTACTAGAGAGGGAAGGTGAGGCCTGAATAATTCCTGTAACCTGCTCAAGCTCTTCCAAGTAGTGGGTTTCAGGCTGAGGTGTGGGCTGCCAGCCCAGAGGCAGGAGGTTTTTGCCTGTGAGCCCCTGCTCACAGTTTTTACCCACTCTAGGGAATTCATTCTTTATTTGGTCAGGGTGGGCAGGTTGTGACCTCCACAAGTGATTTAGGACTCCCTGATTTCATTTCAGGCGCCCTTGCTACCCCAGCTGTGCCTTCCTGCCTGCCATCTTGAATGACTCCAGAGTACAGAGTCCAAGTACCCCACACAGTGCACCAACAGTTTTACCATGCAAAGGAAGGGAGAACAGGGAACCTGTGGCCAGTCAAAAGTCATCCTTCGTCTTTACATCAGCCTGGTGAAAATAATCAAGGGAACTTAGAAACTATGGAAAGGTCAAAGGTTTGCAGGTTTAGGGTTTCGTGGGAACATGCGTGCGTTTGGACCAGACCCAAGTGCCTGGTTGACCTGTTTGACAGGTAACAATTAGAGAGTAAGAGTTTGCTGGGCTGGAATGTGGCTGCAGAGGCCTCTCCCGAGATCTGGTTTACCTGCTCAGCAGGTGGGGCCTGCTGCAAGGACAGGCATGTGCACGCACTGCATTCCAAAGAATCGGTTTTCTTTTAAAGACCATCGATGACTGCAGGGCACAAAAGGGTTGGGTTGAGCCCTGGCTGGAAGCCGTTAGCTATTTGCAAAGTAAAGAAGCAAAATAAATAGTTCCCTAAAGACAGCTCAAGGAAGACATGGCAAAGGCATTCAGAACTTTTTTTTTTAATGTCTAAAATGAATGTGGGCTTTTTGTTTCAAGACTTGAGAAACCCCAGACTGGTACAAAATGCCAAAGATAATAGAACTGAGAAGTCATCACCCTCATCCTTTATTATTAATTTTTTTCCTCTTTAAAGAGGCCATAATATTGTTGAAAGTAGAAGATACATTAATGTCTTGCCTGTCATGGTCTAGAAACGTTGACTATTTCTCTTAGTGTTACTGCAGAAGATGCTTCTAAAGACAAAATAATGCTCTTTTTCTTCCTCTCAATAAATTGTAGGTGATGCTTATGTTTTAAAAGTTTTGGAATTGAGGCTGTAACTCCTCACAGTACTTGTGTAGCATAAGGCCCTGGGTTCAATCCCAGCACTACAAAAAGAGAATCCAAAATTTGCTGTTTTGGTAAAATATATTCAAAGAAAGTAACTGCAAATAATCAGTTTTTCTCTTTTATGGAGTTTAAAATAATCAGAGATTTGGATAATATTTCATATTATGTATCTATGTATGATATACCTGCAATATAGAATCTTGACAGGCACAGACCTGCCTACAAAACATGACTTCCTTTTAAATTCAAAGGGGCTTTTGATAGTGTCAGTTCAACTTCCCTATATCATATTCATGAATGATTAGAGGGGGAAATTCAGATTCAGGGAAACTGGGGTTTGAAAACTGTAATAGGGAACATGGCTAAAACAAACTCAAAGCACTTTGAAAATTTCCGAGTAATCAATCTTAGTTTAAAATTACCACATTAGTTCTCTAAAAAAAAAAGTCCCTCTTCTTTCATATTATTTCTTCTCCCTGAAGAAAGTAAGTTGGCTTCAAATAAATGATATTCACTTAGTATTCCTCTGTGCGCCCCAGAGGTCTGCAGCCCTAAGATTCAGTTTCAGGGGCTTCTATCCCCTCCAGGCAGTGCAGTGAGGGAGGCCAGGAAGAAGGCTGCTGGTGATTACCACTGCCAGTTCAAAGAGTTAATTACAGCCAAGTAGAGCATCTTAAAATTCAATTGGCAGAAGACAAACAAGCAAAGGAAAACTTAACTGTCCCCTTGTTAACTACTGCTAGTGGTAAAACAGGCACTAATAGGGCAACTTAACTCTTTATTTGTGTAATATGAAGATTGTTTTTTACAGGTCACTTAACAGAATTCATCACAAGTCAGAAATAATAAAGAAAAAGCTAGAACAATAGCCATGTGCAGTAACTGAATTCTTCCTACAGGCCATGCCAAACTATCCACGGTTTCTTATTTAATCTGTACAACAACCCTCAGGTAGATAGAATCAAGATCCCCATTTTACAGACAAGGACACGGAAGCCCAGCAAAATTCCAGAACTTGCCTAAGATCATACCCTTGGTAAGTGGCAGAGCTAGAATCTGAGCCCAGACAGTTTATCCATTCCCTTAGTTATTGAACTCCTGTTCTGAGGCAGGCACCAGCCAGGGGTTTACTATATGATGATGAACAAGATGGTGTTGTTCCTTATGGACAAATTAGACTTCTCAGAGTCTATTATTGTCTCTGACTCCAAAATGTGACCCCCAACTGTCTCCTAGGCAGCCTCTTAGTGGTGCACACTCACATTCCTTGTCTCTTATTCCATGAACCATGCCAGAGACCTTGACTTCACCTCTGCTGCACCCCAGACGCACTAAGACACCCTCAGCAGCTCTGTCTCAGCAGGCAAAGGACAATGGCCATTTCCTAGGCCATATACCCCATTTATATGCCAGGGCTACTTTAAATTATCTAATTCATGGGGTATCAGAAAATTCAGAAGTCTTGTGGAGCAAGGATTACTGTGGGTGTGAGAAGTCACTGACCACAACATATCTTATCAATGACAAATATTTGCATATCTGTTCTCACTCCTGATAACTGGAACTCGATCTTTATGGATTCTGACATATCTACTGCTTTCTGCAAATCCTGAGGGGAAAAAAAGCAAAACTAGCTTGCAGTTTTCTTACCGGAAGGGAAGCACCCCAAGCCTTTTCCTGGCCCTGTAGAGTTGCACATTTTCCCACAGAGTCCTGATTTTATTTCCCAACTGATATTATTTTATTTTAATGTATATATGAATGCTGAACTTTGCATTCCTTAGGTAGTCCATTCCTCTTGTGCCTTTGAGCAAACTCTGAAGGACAGCTGTGACTCTTGGGTACTGACCCACTTTCAGAGGCCATCAAGAATCTGGATGGCCACTTACTTACAATAATAGTAATAGTAATAATAATAAATGAAGAAATAATAATAAATAATAATTAAGTAGTTAAAAATAATGATAATAAATAATAATAATAAATGGAAGGCCTGCTGTGGTCTGGGCAAATATACTCTGAATGATATTGTCTCATTAATAATTATAGGGGCCATAAATACATAAAATGATTGCAGGTGACAGATAAGGAACATGTTCATGGAGGTTAAATTACTTACCTGAGGCCACATAGCTACCAAATGGCAATGCTAAGATGCAGAACATTACCCATCAGACACTAGAGTCTACACTAAGCAGGATGTGGAAGCATATGTCCATGTGGTCTTTAAGGTTTTGCAATTCTGAGGTGTTCTGCTCTGTTTTGTTTGGGACAAAGCATGTCAAAAATGTCTACTTTAATTGTTCCTAAAGTGGTTTCTCCTCAGCTATTTTGGAGACTGAGGCAGGAAGATTACAAGTTTGAGGCTAGCTGTGGAACTTAGTGAGATGCTGTTTAAAAAAAAAATGTTTTCAAATGATAGAGCTCTTGCTTAGCATGTTGGAGGCCCTGGATTCAGTCCCCATTGCTGCAAAAAGCAACAACCACAACAAAAAGTGTTTTTCCACTTTAAATGGAAAATAAGGAATCTGAATCTGGTCTCTAAGAGAACAATCAGAGTGAAGAAGATATTCAAACCACATCATGTGAGGAACAGTTTAAGGAAATGGTAATATTTATATTTTATAGCAAAGAGTTGAGGAGATTAGGGCTGGGGGTTTGGAGAGGGAAAGTATGCTGATTAACTTTAAATAATTGAAAGATGGAAGGAAGAAAGAATAGTTGGGTGTGATAAGACTCCAAGTTGGAAAACCAGGGCCAATATGAAGAAGTTGGAGGGAGTCTGATTATTAATCCAAAGACAAGATTATTATTCTTCAGCTTAGGAAGTTGTAGAAAATATATTTGAATCCAAGTTCTGCCACTGGCAAGCATTTGTTGTTTTTGCTTTCCAGAATCCATTTCCCTTAAGTTTGAAAGCAGTGGTCGGATTTTCTTTGGAGAAATTACATTTACCTATTGAGAGAAGTCTTGATGAGACAACTAATCAATTTATTCTTCTTCCAATCCTCCTCCTCACCCTATGCTACCACACTCTGCCAGGAATTGGCATGTGACCCAAGGTGGTCCAGTCCTGAGCTGTATCACTTAAAGATAGAAACATGGCAAGAACCAATCCTTCCCTGAGTAGTGCCCTGACCACACAGAGGACTGGTTCTTATCCCTGGAACCTGAAAATTCCCACAGTGGAAGTGGAAGAAACTATTAGTCATCTCTGGTAAGAGGACTGTATCTCCTGGGCTAATGTTCAAGCCAGTGCTGATTAGGGCTCAGTAGCCTACCTGTCCTTGGAGAGAGCTCTCATGGTCTCCAGGTGAGTGTCCATAAAGACTCTCTTTCGGAGACAGCATCATGGTTTTAATTAGGAACAGAGACTCACTCAAGTTGTTCCAGAAATAATTGGGTTTATTGAAAGGACTCACATGCAAGAAAATGGAGAACCCAACCTCAGGAAAGACAGACGCCACGCAGCTCAGAGATCTGCTCCTTTCACATTTCTTCCCTTCACAGCACAGCAGCTCTCTCTATGATGCCTCCGTTGTCCTTGCTCCTCCTTCCCTGCTCCATGTTCCTGGGTATGTATCTACATGTGATCCCAAACCGCCATTCAGTAGCCACATCTGCTTGCTCTCCGAAGGTCCAGACCCCAGAATTAACTTCCCTCAGGGTGTCTTGGCTAAATCCCTGGGAGAAGGATCTGACTGACTTAGTCATTGAGCTGGACTGTGTCACAGGCTACTGGCCTCTGGAAGGGGTCTTCCTGAGACCTTTATCCTCTCCAGGTACAGTTAGCAGAGCCTAGTTCACCTGATCTATAGCCTGCTTTTCAGAATCTATTAATGGTCAGGAACTTAGAGATATTTCTTTTCTTTTTTTTTTTTTTTTTTTAAAGAAAGAGTGAGAGAGGAGAGAAAGAGAGAGAGAGAGAGAGAATTTTTAATATTTATTTTTTAGTTCTCGGCAGACACAACATCTTTGTTGGTATGTGGTGCTGAGGATCGAACCCGGGCCGCACGCATGCCAGGCGAGTGCGCTACCGCTTGAGCCACATCCCCAGCCCCAGAGATATTTCTTAAAAGGCGTCCTTACCCTTAATGATGATGCAGAAATATAAGACACATTCTTATACACTAAGCATTTTCTTCAAGTCATAATTTTCCATCATTTTCTTCTAATTTTTAAAGAGAATCTCCAAAATTTATATTTCCAACTCAAATTCTTTGGGAAGTGGTTGCCCTGAAGAAGACCCTCTATGGATCTATGGAAATTTTCAGAGAAGGTTACCAATGTCAACTTCAAGCAGCTGTGTTTCATAGAATTCCTGAGCTAGCAGTGAAGTGTTTTAACTCGGTTTCCAGTTGAAGAAGAGGTGGAAGGATAACTTCAAAACATGGGGATGGAGAGAGATGACAGGAAGAAGTGGAGGGAATTAACCAAAAGAGCTGGAGAGAAACAGAGTCCAGAGGGGAGCTACCTCTGGGAATAGGATTAGCACCAGCCAGGACCAGAAACCAGACAGGGACGTGCTCAGAACATCTAGTATGAAGCTATAAAAGGAGTGTGGAAAATCAGGTACACTCGGAGAGCTGCACTAGGTAAGGCCTGGACTTGAGAGATTACGAGTGCCTGGCAGGGAAGGTCTTTCCCAATCTTGGAGCTGCATTTCTCTTGGGGGCCTCCAACTGCCAAGCAGTTGCAGTTTCAACCCTTGTAAATTCTTAGCTACTGTGATCTCATGGCCTCTGACCAAAGAGGCTTAAGAAGGTAAGAAGGAGGATATAGGGCTAAGACCAGGAAGACGCCTCAAACTACATTTAATATCCAGAAGGGTGGAACATTTTGGTAGAACCCTTGGACCTAATGTTCCCTGGGACAGTCTGAAAGCCAGCCCAGGAATTGCCCATCCTTGATTATAGTCTTACATACCGTTCACAGGCCTCTGAGATCTGATCCCAGGGCTGAGCTCATGTTGTTCCAATTTGTTGTGGAATATTCCTTTGATAGAGATCTCAGTAGGAGTGGGAGGTTGAATGCACTACCCATGGGCCTCTGGGGACTGGGCTAAAGAGGCCAGGCCTAGAGTTTGGGTCCCACAGGCTGGAAATCTGAGGATTAAAGCTGGATCCTTCTAGGGGCTGGGGGCTGTTAGCCTTTGCTGGTTGATTACAAATGTTCCGGATACAAATCATTAAGGTGGGAACATTGTGAATAAGAAAAACAACCACAGTAAAACTCTGTGGAAAGCCTTAGCTTAATTTATTACTCAACTTTGCGAATTTTGAAGGCTCAACGAAGCATTTTAAATAAAGGAATTGACTTAAAGGCTAAGGATATGTGGGACCAGCTGAAATTGGGCAATGAGAAGCCTAAGGTGCCCTTTCAGGATATTATTCACCCTATAAAAACAAAATGTATTTGTTCACAGTAAACATGTCAGAACAGCAGCTGTCGAGAACAAGTGCCGACTGGTTGCTGTCTAATCTGCCAATTTTCAGATAAAAGACCAGGATCTGATAAGTGACAGATTATCATGAGAACATTGGCAGTGGGATCCTTCCTTCATCATTTCAGCACCAAATATGTGAGTCTATCAAGAAAATTTAAAAAAAAAAGACAACCCTGCTTTCTCATGATGTATTTACTATGTTCATTCAGAGGGGGGAAAGAGTTCCATTTGATAGCGACCCTAAAACCATCGAAATTCCTGTCACCCAGAATGAGTAGCCCTAGTGCTCATGGGAGAGGGCTACAGCAGGGTAAGAGCAGATCTCTGAATTGTGCATAAAAACATTTTCATCCTATTTGTAAGCAAGTTCCCATTTCTTCTCCATGTACCAGTTAATGCATCTTTAGAAAGGAGATGATTATTCTAATCCAGTGTACCCTACACATCAACAATTAGAATACCACCCCTTCATAATTTTTGCCATACCATCATACTGCCTAATATTATGTATTAATTTCTCCTTTAAAACAACTCACTACCAAAGTAGAATATTTCTGAATAAAATTGTTCGCTCCTCCCAGATTAGCTTTATCTATGAGTTCATAGCTTTGATGGGCTAATTATTTTTTCTTAAACTAGTTGAAATAAATATATAACTAGTTAAAAATAATATGGTCCTGTTTTCTAAAAATATAGCTAACAATATCTTACGTAGCCATGTGTGGTATGCAGATCACATTTGGTAAAATCCTGCCTGACTCTAGGGAGATTGCTGAGCCCGAGTGAAACTTGACAATATTAGCTGATCCATGGGATAGGCCCCTTGGTTCCAATGCTGTAACTGCTGATTGATTCTCACCTCCTACAACATCATTTCTTGGTGTGAGGAAGCTTGACTAAACACACTCTGAGTTTCTTTCTATTTATGAGTTTCTAGGATTGAGCTTGTAGAGTCCAGCACTCTGACAGGAGATGATGTCAAGAGCTATGTGGCTGTGGATACAAGTCAGTTCCCAGGCACAGCCCCAACACCGTGTTTAATCTCCCTGGGAATTTTACAAAATTTGCTCCCCTCCCCCGCCAACAATGGAAATACTCCTCTAAGCCAGTGTATGGAAGAAAAAGACCCTTTTCTCTAGCTTGGATGAGAGACAATGGGGAAAAAGCAAATGATAAAACAGAATTTAGTGGGTAGTTTTAAAGAGATATATCTCCTTTTCTATTGCCTCCTCACATGCATAATGACCCAGCTGCTCTAGAATGATCTTGAGGAAGAGGAAAACCTAATTTGATTACTTCACACCAATAATAAATAATGTGAACAATGATGCATAATTAATAATGTGTATCATCTCATTAAAGTAATGGCAAGTCAGTGCATTTATTTCCTCCTTTGCTCAAGAATAAGTTTAAAGTATTTGGTTTGTGAGACTTCTCCCAGCTTGGGTGTTCTCTGATTGTGTGATTTCAACTTGTGATTTTTAAACAAAAAGTTCTTGATGTTTTAACTTGATAGAATCCTTCCTAATCCATCTGCATTAGAAGACAAGAATAAAATTGCCTTTTAGGATAACCATCTATCAAACTTTCATATGTATAGTTTTGGTAAACTTCAGAACCATGATACAGTCTGTAGTACACCTAAACCTAAATGTATCTGGCCATGCTATTCATCATTTCATTCATTTCCTCAGTCACTCTTCAAACATGGGCTGCAGGCCTGTTATATACCAGGCAGCAGAGCTGAGTGATTCAGAGTTTTACTCCGGAAGCAAAGTAGCATGGGATTAAATCCCATTTCCACTAAATGTTAGCTCTGTGACCTTGGGTAAGTTACTTGATCTCCCTGAAGCCTTGTTTCCTTACCTATAAGCCCCAAATGACAGTAGTTTTGATCATAATTACATGGTTATTGAAGACTAAGAAATAGTAGATGAAAAAAAATTAAGTGCTCAGAATGTAGTTAGCACTCAATAAATGGTAGCTTTCTTCTTCCTCTTCATTATCATTGTTAGAAGCTGATTTGTGCCCAAATGCCCCAATTCATATGTGGAAGTTCTTGTCCCTGATACCTCAGAATGGAGCTGTCTTTGGCAATTTGGAGATGGAGGCTTTAAAGAGGTAATTAAGATAAAATGAGGTACTGTGGGTGGGCCCCAACATGACTGTTGTCTATAAAATGAAAAGACCAGGACACAGACACACATAGAGAGAGGAAAGACCATTCGAAGACACACGGGGAAGATGCAGATGTGCTACGTGGCCATCTACATGCTGCGGAAAGAGGCCTCAGAAGGCAATCAGTCCTGACAACAACTAGCCTGAATCTCTAGCTTCCAGAACTCTGAGAAAACTTCTGTAGGTTAAGGCAACCAGTCTGTGGTATTCCTACAGCAGCCCTAACAGACTAATATAATCATCATCATCATTATCATCATCATAATCATGATGTGCTGGAATTTGCAGATGATTATAACATTAAATTTTACAACACAGGGTGAAAGAACAGAAATAGGTAGGTACAAGCCATAAGTAATGGTGTGTACCATTAGAACCCGGAAGAGGGAAAGCTTGAGCTTATGGGGTAAGGGGTGGATGCAGGCAGTGCTCAAGGAGAGTAAAGGAGATAAGGTAGAAGGTTATGATGGATGCTAAGTCTGGGCAGATCTAGGAAAGTCACTCGGTAGATAAGGTGGGACGGAACGTTTTAGACAAGGGGACAGCACATACAGTGGAAATTTATGTGACAAGGAACTTGTTCACGATTTGTGAGGTAGGAATCATTTGCTCAGTAACTCAGGATTTCACCTGTTTACGATGGAGGAAAGGTAAATCCTAACCAAAGCCAAGTCCAAGCACCAGGACTGGACACCTGGTGCCTGGACATTCATTTCTACTGTCCAGATAACTAGCCCCCCCGCCTGCTGAAGTCCGGCTGCAGCAAAATAACGGGGGGGGGGGTGTGACGAGCAACTTGTGTACATTGATACAGCAGGAGTGGGAGCCCTTTATTGTAGGACAGGAGGGGTATATATACATTCCACACAGCTTATCTAATTAACATAAACTAGATACAGCAGTCAACCAATAAGGAATCTCTACACTTAATGGCTCTGGCCTTACTTCACAAACCACTCCCTCTGGCAAAATGCCAGGCACCATCCTGATTTGTTTACATACTCTAATACCCCCCACCAAAAAAAAAAAGAAATTCTGCTTTGAGACAGCCTAGTGTTTTTCTGTTTAGAGATGTAGGTAACATGACCCCTCAGCTTTAGCTTAGGATGACTAAGAAGACCATGGAAGTCAGGGAGAAATAACCTAGTACAGAGGAGGCAGTTAAAATTTAATCTATTTTTTCTGGAGTAAATATTTGTGGAGATTTATAATATACCAAAGTGTGAGAACTGGTTTCACATAAAATTCTCATCATTATACATATTATTAATATATATATCAATTGTGTTAATTAATATGTATCAATACATATTAATATTAATATATATGTTCTCATCACTTATATATAAATTATGAAATATGTTATTTAAAAACAGTATTCTGCTTCTCCTTCATTTTATTGATATGGCAACCTTTATGGCTCCATAGTTAGTCCATTTTTATTTTGACTTATCCATGACTGTAATCATATGTACTTTGTATTTTACTTATTTATTTCTTGCATGCTATTACTTGAACCCAGGCCCTTGCAAAGGCTAAGCACATACTGAACCAATGAGCAACACCTTAGCGCCTATACTTTTATTTTAAATTCTTTCATATTTTGCCTTAGCTGTTTGATTTTACTTAAATATAATTTGTTCATGTTGCCACATAATCTCCATAACAATTTTAAAAGTATTATACTGTTGACGAGTAATTTATATACCACAGAATTTGCACATTTTAGTATATAACTCAATGGCTTTTAGTAGATTTTATAGAGTTATCCAGCCTTCAATAAATCCAGTTTGGGGACATTCCATCACTCCTGAAAGTGCTTTGTGCCCATGTGCAGCTCCCTGACTCTCCCCTCTGCCCAGATAAGGACTGCTCTGCTCTTATTCTTACAGATTTGAATTTCCTAGAGGTTTCATTTAAATCCATGTCTGGCTTATTTTACTTAGCAAAACGTTTTTGAGGTCCATCCCTGTTGTAGTTGGTATCAGATGTTTCCCCCTTTTTGTTGTTGAATAATATTCCATTCACCAGTCGCCAAATGATAGACATTTAGATTGATTGCAGATTTTAGCTGTTATAGATAATGTTGCAGTAAACATAAGTCTCTGTGTGGACATATGCTTTCATTTCTCTTGGCCAGATAAGTAGGAGTAGAAATGCTGAATCATATGATAACTCCAGTTTTACTTTTCAAAAATATTACAAAAATTTATTGTAAGGTGAATGTACTATATTACATTTCTGTCAATAAATAAATGAATGTTCCAATTTCTCCATATCCTCATATATATTTTCAGCATAGGAGATTGAACCCAGGGTCTCGTGCATTCTACACAAACACTACTGAGGTACATCCCTAATCCATTCTTGTCTATATGTTTTATATTTTTAAAGTGGGTAGAAAGTGGTATTTTATGTGGCTTCAAATTTCATTCTCTAATAACTAACAATGTTGAACATGTTTTTGGTCTTTTATGCATCTTTGTGAAAATGCCAATTCAAATCTTTTGCTGTTTTTAAATTAAATTAGGTTGTTTGCCTTCTTGTTCATATATCCTTTATTGGATGTATGATTTGCTGTGACTTTTGTTTTTGTTTTGCATTGCTGGGGATCAAACCTAGGACCTTGTGCATTCTAGGCAAGTGCTCTATCAGTGTGTATCCCTAGTCCCAATTGTATTTTTTTTGTGTGTGCGGGGGTACCGAGCATTGAACTCAGAGGCACTCAACCACTAAGCCACATCCCCAGCCCTATCTTGAATTTTATTTAGAGACAGGGTCTCACTGAATTGCTTAGCACTTCGCTTTTGCTGATGTTGGCTTTCAACTCTTGCCTCAGCCTCCTGAGCTGCTGGATTAGTACATAAAATGGATGTTTTGTAATAAATATATTTGTGTGCCACCACACCCAGCCCAGTGGTATTTTTTGAAAAGAAAAATGTTTTAAATTTTTGATGAAGTCAAATTTAATTATATTTTTTCTTTTAGAAACTTCTTTTAGGGTTTGCACTTTTGGCAGCACATTTCTGAAATCTTTGCATAATCCAAGGCCTAATAGAATTTTTCCCTGTTTTATCCTATCAATTTGTACTTTCAGTTTTTATATTAAGGTCTTTGATCCATTTGGAGTTATTTTTTTGTTTGTGTTTGGTATGATGTAGGGCCCAATTTTTTGTTTGTGTTTGGTATGATGTAGGGCCCAACCCAACTCTCCCATCACCATTTGTTAAAAAGACTCCTTTTCTCATTAACTCATCTTGGTACCTTTGTAAGAAAATCAATTAGCCATAAATGTAAGAATTTATTTCTGGACTTTTAATTTTAATTCATTAATCTAATCTGTATGTCTATCATTTTGTTAGTATTATACTCTCTTGATTTCTGTATTCTCATAGCAATGAGAAATGATTTGTGTAAATTCTCCAACTTTGTTCCCCATTTTCAAAATCCTTTGTCTATTCTTCATAGCAGTTTAATGGTTGCAGAATAGTACATAAAATGTATGTTTTGTAATAAATATATTTTTTCATTTATTTTTTTCCAGTTTTTCTTGTACTGTCATTAATTTTGTAAAGAACACTCTTATGCCCGTATCTGTTGTTTCTATCATTTCTTAAGATGCATTCTTGGGAAGGGGATTACTGGCTCACATTGTACTAAGGGAAAAACCTTGACACAGACGTGAGTTTATTGAGCACAAAGGCATTATGCTTAAGGGTCAGGCATTATGCTATGCGCTGTGTATCCATTATATCCCTCTATCTTCACTAGTACTTTTAAGGTAGATATAATCATTTCCACTGAAAATATGAGGAGACTGAATTGAATATTTTGACCCAGTTTGACCAGTAGGTAGATGGAGAGCCAAGCTGGCAGCCCAGGAAGTCTCCTTGTGTTAATGCTGAAATATCCATTCATGCTCAGTGAAATATTCTTAAACTGAAAAAACAGTTGGAATGGAGGAATTTACCAATCTGTAGCCCAGTCTTTACCAGCTATACTTATTTTCTCCGAGCATCTTTATCAATGCTTTCAATATATTTCACATAGCTGCCTGGGGATTTGTGGATAGAGATGACCTATTTTATAGGCAGGAAAAAAAAAGAAAAATAGAATCTATTAGGAGCTTAATAGCACTATCGAGAAGAGGGTAGAAAAGGATTCTCACTCTTTAATGTCTCCCAGCCTTCTTCATTCTCTTAGAGGGGATTACTGAACTGAAGGAAGGCTTTCTATTTTTATATTATATTTTGAATATGTAGATTCATTTCAAGTCCTTCTAGAATGTTCCATGCTGGGTCTCCATGCTTGCTCTCCTTTCCCATTCTCACTTGACATGTATTTTTTTCTGTATTCTCCTTTCTGCCCAGGAGCTCTCAAGCTTTTTAAATCAAGGTTGCAGTATCTCCTGCTCACTTGGCCTAGGAGTGTAGGCTGAGAAGAAGACCATGGAATAGGTGACAGAGTGCACAACAGTAGGACTGTCCTTTAGAACAAAGTGAGCACCTGACTGGGGAGGAGACACCAGCATCTCTGTTCTTCTCTGCTCAAAGGCAGCTCTAAACAAAGCAGCAGTGCCCTGCTTAGGAGCACTCAGCTCAGCATAATGGAGACTTCCTGAACTCAGAGTAACTCTGAGCTCTGCCCAGCAGGCCCCACACAGGTGGCCCAGGCCAGGAGAGTTTGGGTGTCTGCTTTGTGTAGGCGGGAATTTGGGCTGCCTGGCCCAGGGCTCTGCCTGCTCCCAGTCAAAAGCTGGCATTGATGAGGGGAGCGGGTCCAGTTTCATTCTAGAGCTGCACCCTGAAACAACACCAGGCTAAAAGTAGCTCTTCTTTCCCTGGGGAGATGCTGAGAGGGCACTGGACTGCAGCCTTTTGCTCCCCCTTCCAGCCACCTGCAGCCAGAACCAACCCTACACTCCAGGCCACTTTTGGACATTTTCCCCCCACCCCCTCTGCCCCAAGTGACCTTGCCGCTTCTGAATCTGCCACTCTTCCTAGTGCAGCTCACAATGTCTCTAACTCAGCATGCCCCAGGAAAACCCACTGCCTGCTGGGCACACCTTCTCATTTCCCAGGCCTCCCTGGTATGCATCATCTCGCCTTCCCCAGTGCTCTTAGCCTGCCTGCCAGCCTCCTCCTTTTGCAGAGGGATGGGGGTGGAACCCTGGGCCTCCTGCATGCTAGACAAGGGTTCCACCCCTGAGCTATAGCACCAGCCCGCCATTTGGTTTTTCAATCTCTGTTATGGGTTTGATACTTTGGGGCTGTCATTGCACTCTACTCTTTGAAGTCAAACTCCAGAGTTTTCTCTTTCGCTCTTGACTGGGAGCTTCTATCTTCCAGACTCTGGCTCCGCAAGCTGATTCTGATCTTCTGGTTCTTATTTAACTACAAGATTTGTTTTGTTTTCACAGCTATATTCAGTCCCTACAACCAGTGCTTCTTGGCATGCACCTGGCTTAACACTGCTGCACTGTAACCCACACTGGAGCTCTAGCTGGGATTCTGATTGCCCCCTGAGTCATGGCTTAGTTTTGGCTGTGTTACCACAGGGGAATCTGAGGCTAGAATCACCCCGGACTTAAACCTCAGCAGGAAGAGCTGCTCACCTTCTTCAATCGGTATCCAGCTTTAGCTTTTGCAATGGAGGAAGTGTTGTGGCCATAGTTGGATATGTCTGTATGGGGAAGAGATTCCTCTGATCTTTTGGAAAATTTGCTTCTTCCAGAGGGTATGGAGCATGGTTTGGTCAGTTTTTGCATCATTGCAACCAAAAACACCCAACAAGGGCAACTTAGAGGAAGAATAATTTATTTGGGACTCAGAGATCTTACTACATAAATGGCTGACTCTTACTTTAGGCCCAAGGTGAAGCAGCACATCATTGGAGAAGGGCCCAGCAGAGAAAAACTGCTCAGCTTATAGGGGGGTCAGGAAGCAGAGAGAAAGAAGGGGGGAGGAGCTTTAAGGAAGATGCGCCCTTCCAGAGCATGCCCCTAGTGATCCACCTCCTCCAGCCATGCCCTACCTGCCTACAGTTTCCACCCAGTCAGTCTATTCAAACTAGGACAGACTGATTGGGTTATAGATTTCATAATTTAATCGCTTACCTTGGAATATTCTTGCATTAATAGGCGCTTTTGAGGGACACATCATATCCAAACCATAACAGAGCATGAAGAGCACATCCAAGTTCATTCAGAGCTCTTCTACTCTAAAGGTAGGTCAAGAGGGGCCAAGTGACCCTCTCGATCTCAGTGTGGCCTTTGACACTACTGACTGTGTCTTCCTTCTGATGTTCCGTTTGCCTCAGTCCTCTTCCTGCCTCCCATTCCTTCTCAGTCTCCTTTGCCATCTCATCTCCTCCTCTTCCTCCTCCTCCTCCTCCTCCTCCTCCTCCTCTCCCTCCTCCTCCTTTATCTTTGCTGTCCTGGGGACTGAACCCAGGGCCTCACACACTTTAGGCTCTGGGGAATCAAATGTGACCAAATAGTCTATTTCTCATTGATTAGAGGAGGATTATGAGAGGTGAGGACAGAATGATATGTTGACTCTTCCATCCATTGGTCCATCCACTCATCCATTTCTCAAGCACCATGTTTCTGTTGGAGCTGAGCACCGCATTAGGCACCAGGAACCCAAAGGTAATTGGAAGACAGAGTGCCCATTGTCAAGGAGGTCAGATCCAATGTGACATCTAGAGATATGATGTATAATAAAAGGTGGTGAACTTGACAGCTATAACAAAACAGAACGGGTACCCAGAGGTGGGAATTACTAAATGCCTATAGAAATTTTTCATAGACAAGGTATCTGGAGATATTCCTGGAAGTCTCTGAATTTTTATGTACATGGGCATTCAAGTATGGGTGGGTAGATGCTCAGTAAATATTTAGCAGCTACAAGGATGGAAACCAGTAGTTGATGCTAAGAGTGGAGAATCAAGAAGAAGGTAGCCAGGGTCACAGGGTCTTAGAGCAGTCCACAAAAGAGTTGACAGAGCAGTCGTCCTGAACCTGAAATCCAGGATCCTTTTACATGAGAGGAAATTAGAGCACTCTCTTTTTAAAGCTTCTGTGAACACCTTCCTTGCTCCCTTCTAAATCATTAACTGCTATGGAAAAGAGCCTCATAGATCAACTTGCCCCACTTAGCAGCAGAACTCTTAATCTTTATTTATTGGCACATTATAAGTAAACATAGTAATGGAATTCATTATGCTATATTCATATATGTAGATAACAATTTGACCAATCTCATTCCCCAGTATCTTCCCTTTCCCTCTCCAGATTTGCTTTGCTTGTTCTACTCTATTGATCTCCTTCTATTATTGCTATTGCTATTTTAACTAGGGCATTATAATTTCTTATATATACATGAATGATTCATTGTGATATATTCATATATTCATAGATGAACAAATCATAATTTGGTAGATTTAATTCCCCAGTCCTTCCCATGCCCTTTCCTCTTCCCAGCCTCTTGACCCCCCTTCCCTCTTCTCTATTGGTCTCTCTTCTCTTTTTGTGAGATCCCCTATTTAGTCTTTTTTCTTTATTCTTTTTCCTCTTTCTCTCTCATCCCCCCATCTATCTAATTTCCACATATGAGAGAAAAATTCAACCCTTGATTTTGAGACTGGATTATTAGCATGATATTATCCAGTCCTATCCATTTGCCAACAAATAATATAATTTCATTCTCCTTTATTACTGAGCAAAGCTCCATTGTGCAAATATACCACATTTTCTTTATCCATTCATCTGTTGATGGACACCCTAACTTGGCTATTGTAAATTGCATTGCTATAGATATTGGTATGCATATATCACTAGAGTATGCTGATTTTAGATCCGTTAGATAAATGCCAAGAAGTGGGATAGTAGGGTCATATGGTGATCACATTCGTAGTCTTTTAAAGATGTTTTATTAGTGCATTATAATTATGCATAGTAGTGGGTTCATTTTGATATAATTGCACATAAATGAAATATATTTTGTTCTATTTCAGTTCCCTGTACCTTTTCCCTCTATCCCCCTTTCCCCGACCCATTACCCATCCTCTACTCTCTTGGCCTTCCCTCCATCTATTTATTGTTTTTATAAATTGGTACTTTACAGGCATACATAAAAGTGGAATTCACTGTGGTATATTCACACTCACGTGCACAGCAGAATTTGGTCAACCTCACTCCACTGTTTCTCCCCTTTCTGTTCCTCCTTCCTCTCCCTCAATCCCCTTTCTCCAGTCCACTAGGACTCCCTTACTTTTCCAAGTGTCCCCCAGAGCCCAGCTTTTCCTCCATATTTTGCTGTGGTTTCCACATATGAAAGAAAACATTTGACCCTTGACTTTCTGAGTCTAGATTATTTCACTTAGCATGATGTTCTCCAGTTTCATTCATTTAGGGGCAAGTGCCATAATTTCATTCTTTTTTATGACTGAGCACAATTCTATGGTGTATTACTACATTTTCTTTATCCACTCATCTATTAACAGGCATCTGATAAAGTTCCTAACTTGACTATTGTGATTATCTGCTATAAACATTGATGTGGCTGTGTCACTATAGTGTGCTGATTTTAGTCCTTTTGGGTAAATACTAAACAGTGGGATAGTCATATGAATCATGTGGTAGATCTATGTCTATTCTTCTGAGGAATCTCCATACTGCTTTCCAAAGTGGTTGTACTAATTTGCACCAACAATGTACGGGTTTTTCTTTCCCCCACATTCTCACCAGCAACTATTGTTACTTGTATTCTGATGATTGCCATTCTAATGGGAGTGAGATTAAATCATTTTTAAAATTTATACTTAAGTAAAAATATAATATTTTTCTCTTTTATGTTATAAAATCTTATCTTTATGTACAATTAGGTGTGCTAAATCAATAGGCAAAATATAATAGTGTATAACCCTAATGCACTGGTAAATAATCTTTTGCACTGTCTTCAGGTGTAAAGGACTGTTCCACCCCACAATGTAACTTTCCAGGTCTTTTCCACCTAATACACAGAAAGCTGGGGGGGGGGGAGGACAATCTAGGAGCAAACAAACCATTTCTCTATTAACTCCATTGACCTTTACCCTTGCTGTACTTTCAGTGTCCTAGGCATTTGCAAGAGCAACACATTGTATTTTATAAGCTTTATCTGACCCCAAAACTAAAAAGGAACTTCAGAAACAAGTAAAACAGCTGGAAGGAAATATACCTAAATAAAGTCGGCATGTCGATACAGGAGTTTGCAAAAATTAGTCATCTAAATTGAAGACAAATTTTTCTTTGGGATTTCTGATTTCATGGGGAAAAAAACAGTCATATTTCTATACAATCCAAATGAGCCTAAGGAAATAACTTGCAAAATTCCCATGGGCTATGAAGACCTGCTGGCACCAGTGTCCTTAACACCATCTCCAATGATCACAATGAAGAAATGGAAACTTTTTTTTTTTATTAACAGCCAGAAACACTTTTCGTGTTTTGCAGTGGAAATCATCACTTAGTGCTGAAGCACGGTCACTTCGTTTTCTGGAGTTGCTAAAACATTGTGTGGTTCCAGAGAGGTTTTAGAAATCTGTCCTTGATTCTTAGATAAAACCCAGAAAGTCTGGATAATTGAGTGAAATGCTGACCTGAGAAAAAACATACGGAGAGTGTTTTAAAGAGATGAAATTGTACTGTAGTTTTGCTTTGCATTTCCCTGATAGCTAATGATGTTTTTCATGTATTTATTGGCCATTTGTGTTTATTTTTTAAATATTCTTACTAGTGCATTTTAGTCATACATAATTGTGGGGCTCATTTTGACATCTTCATACATGCATGGAGTATAATTTGTGCTATTACAATCTCTAGTACTTTTTTTTCTTCCTCTGTTCCCTCCTCCAGTTCTCCTTCCTCTATTAAACTGGTGTTTTTAAATTTTTAATTGGTGTTTTATAAATATACATAAAAATGGAATTCATGGTGGTATGTATGTACATAGCTCAATTTGGTCAGTTTCCTTTTTGGTCAGTTTTTCCCTTTTCCCTCCCTCCTCACTCCCCCTTAATCCCCTTTCTCTACTGCATTGATTTCCCTTTGATTTTCAGGGGATTCCCCCTACCCTTTTTTATTTCCTTATTTATCTCTAGCTTCCGTATACGAGAGAAAATGTTCAACCTTTGACTTTCTGACTCTGGCTTGTTTGACTTAGCATGATGCTTTCCAGTTCCATCCATTTACTAGCAAAAGTCATAATTTCATTCTTCTTTATGGCTAAATAAAACCCCATTGTTTTTAGATACTACATTATCCCTTTGTCTGTTGATGGGCAACTGGGCTGGTTCTGTAACTTGGTTATTGTGGATTGTACTGCTATAAACTTGTGCCTGTGTCACTATAGTATGTTGCTTTCGGTTTCTTTCAATAAATGCCAAGGATTGTAATTGCCAGGTCATACAGTGGTTCCATAGCTCATCTTTTGAGGAATCTTCATACTTCATTCCAAAGTGGTTGTACTGATTTGCATTTCCACCAAAATATATAACTTTCCCTTCATATCCTTGTCAACATTTACTATTACTTTGTTCTTAATGATTGTCATTCTAACTAGAGTGAAATGAAATTTCAGACTAGTTTGGATTTGATTTTCCCTGATTGCTAGGGATGTTGAATGTGTTTTCATATATTTGTTGGCCATTTGTATTTCTTCTATTGAGAAATGTCCATTTAGGCCCATTTATCGATTGGGTTATTGGTGTTGTTTTGTTCTGGCGTTTTTTGAGTTCTTCATGTATTCTGGATATTAATCATCTGTCAGAGGAGTAGCTGCCAAAGATCTTCTATCCTTTAGGCTTTCTCTTTATGTTCTGAATTGTTTCCATTGCTGTGAAAAAGCTTTTTAATTGGTATCATCCCACTTTTTGATTCTTGGTTTTATTTCTTGAGCTTTGGGGTCTTGTTAAGGAAGTCGATGCCTGTGCCAAAGTGTTGACCCCATGTTTTCTTCTAGCAGTTGCATAGTTTCTGGTCTAATTCCTAGGTGTTCGACCCTCTTTGGGTTGACTTTTGTGCAGGGTGACAGAGATCTAGTTCCATTCTTCTACATGTTGATATCCAGTTTTCCCAGCTCCATTCATTTAAAAGACTATCTTTTCTCCAACATGTTTTTGGCACCTTTGTTGAATATCAGATGACTTTATCTATGTGTGTTTGTCTCTGTTTTCAATTCTATTCCTTTGGCCTTTATGTCTGTTTTGATGCCAATATCATGTGTGGTTTTTTTCCACATAGTTTTGATATAATTTGAGAACAGGTATTATGATGTCTCTAGCATTGCTCTTCTTGCTAAGTACTGCTTTGGCTATTTTGGATCTTTTATTCTTCCATGTAAATTTTAGAACTGTTTTTTCCTAGTTCTAGAATGTCCTTTGTATCTTGGTAGGGATTGCATCGACCCTGTAGATTCCTTTTGGTCGTAGGCCATTTGTACTTCTTCTGAGAAATGTCTATTTAGATCTCTTGCACATTTAATGATAGAGTGTTAAATTTTTTAGAACTCTCAATCTTATAGCTGGTGTTATAAAATCTCAGGTCTTCTTGGTGGAAGGCCCTCCATCAGCCTTCCTACCCTGTGGCTGACCTTAATCACACTGCAGATCCTTAAGAATCCTGGACCACAGTATACAGAACATATATCCTCTCTTTTCTTTTATAGTTGAGAAATTAAGTAATTTTCCCAGGGTGACATAGTTAGATTATACTAACACCAAAACCCAATTAAGATCTCAGAGCCCTGTCCACTGTTTGCTCTTGAATTATTATCCCCCCCCCCTTTACCATTATGATAGGGGAGATTGGAAGGGACAAAGCAGAGCTGTTAATGAAGGATGGAGGTTTGGACTCCTACTTGAAGGAAGTAAAAGAACAGGAAAAAGAAGTGAGGAAGAGACAGGAAAAGTGCTGGACTGCAGTGTTACGACCATTCATTAGCTAACTGGTTATTTGTCTGATGTTACCTGAGGATGCTGAGAAATCTTGGCCCCTCAAAACGGATTATCATTGCCATGATAATTTTTCCTGGTATAAAAATGCTACTGCAATCAATCAGAGAATCAGTCTGCAGTTTCTGAGGATTCCATGTGTGTGCCCAGCACAGTGTGAAATATCAGAAACAGGAATGACAGGGGTGACCCTGCCCAGAACAGACTGCTCTGGGACTTTTGTTGAACTTTCAATATTCTCTTAAATTAGCACCCCACACCCATTCACAAGACATGGGCTCTTTCCAGTGATGCTTATTCAACAGGATCCTGTTCTGTCAGCCCAGTTGCCTTCAAGATGTCTGTTTGGCCTACATAGAACCAACTAGAACCTATTCCCAGGAAATGAGGGGATAGAGCTGAGAAGAGAAAGGAGAGAGAGGGGAAGTTGAAAAGAGAAGAGGAGGAAAAAGAGAAGAGGAGGAAAAAGAGAAGAGGAGTGGGAGGAGGAAAAAGAGAAGGAGAAAGAGGAGAAAAAAAAAGAGAGAAGAAGAGAAATAGCCAAAGTAAAGGAACTGTTGACAATTAGTTGACATCTTATGCCCCCTACATTCAATGCATACTGGAGAGAGCAGATCTCTGCAAGAGAAGAGTGAAATGGACACTAAAGGAAGCAGTAAGAGAAGCACATTATCCCCAACATTCCTGGCAGCAGACCGGAACATCTTACCCAGATCTCAGGGTAGAGTTTGAGAGAAGGAAGTTAGCAGCATATCCACTCTGGCAGGAGGTGACAACCCCTTTAGATGAAAAGCATTCTCCAGAATCACCTTTCTTCTCCCTCCAAACCCAATCCTGTTCAGGTGCATCCATAACCCACATCTTCTTCCTGGTTCTTCACACAGAGCTACTGTTGACAGACCCCAGATGAGACCTTGGCTTACATCCCACAGGGTTCCAGACCTCAAGGAACCCTGGAAATGCCAGTTTTTATCTTTAACTCGGGGCGGTGGGTGGTGGTGGTCAGAGCTACCATAAACCAAAGAGTAGTGTAAAGAGAATGGACTGTGCCCTTGGAGGTGGCTATGCCCGCACAGCATTGCTCATTTTCCGAGGCAGAAGCTGAATTCACAGTGACAGCTGCAGAATTCCTATGGGAGTGGAGTGTGGCTCATATGGTCAGAAGGTCATTGTTAAGGCTTTTTTTTTTTTTTTAATGTTCCATTTGCATAGCACACTCTTTGTTTTTCTCTTAGATTGTTCGTTTTGAGGTGGCTTGAGCATCAGGGGGTTAACTCTCCCAAATGCCTCTTGGCACCATTGCTGGTTGCATCAATGAGCGGTTGCCACCTAATAGTGTATAATGAATCTCCCAAAGCTCAAGATTTACAACAACAGTATCTATTCCCACACTCCTGAGTCTTCTTGTCTGCTGTGGACCAGCTGGTGACCCTGTTGAGTCCAGCTCCAGCTGACCTGGCTCCTCACTGTAGTCTGGGTCTGACTGTGTTCACTCTGGGCTCAGGGAGAATGGGCAGCAGCTCTCCAGACGTAGGTCTTTCATTGGTTGTAACAGAGGAGCAGGCAAGTGTTGGCATGGTGCCTGCCAAATATCAAGAGCTCAAAAAAACAAGCATCCTTCATCATCCCCATCCTTCATCAACCTCATCCTACATGCTTATTCATTCATCTATTTTTCTGCCTTTCATTCTTGCAATAAATCCAAAATAGAATAAACATCACGTCAACCTAGAAGAAGAAACTTGGGTAGCCTACAAGATCTGAATTTGGGAGGGGAGGACAGCCTGGCCTTTTAGCATGAGTACAGCAGCTGTTTCTTATACGCATGTGTTCTGGCATATTCAATAAAATTTGGTGTGCCAGATAGTAGTCATGTAAAACAGCTCTTTAAACAGCTTTCCCTCCTTCTTCCACAGCTGGCTGTATTCCAGGGGTGTCAGGGGAAATTCCAGACTGCAGCTCCAGCCGGGACCTCTCCCCAGAACTTCAGATCCACCAGGGGCTTTCCTGCTGTCCTGGATATCCCATGAGTCCCCAAACCCAGTACCTCCAAAGCAGAAGTTGTCCTCTCTTCTGATTCTGCCTCTCCCTATTGTCTTCCATCTCAGCTGGAGGCTTCACCATCCACCCAGTGGAACAAGACAAGAATCACACAAAGCTGCCCCTACCCTTTACTTCCCCTGACCAGTCAATCCTGAGCTTGTCCACTCACCAACAAGTGCACATTGCCACCCACTGGGCCAGGCACTGTCTTAGAGCCCAGAATCCAGAGGTGAACAGACAGGCTCTGCAGCTCCTGGAACTTTTACAGCCCCAGTATTTCTTGTACTTGCCCTTCCCATCTTTCCCTTATGTCCTTGGTGATGCCACACTACACCCAGCCTGTGACTCCAGCCTCCTTACCCACCTCCCTGAGGTCCTCATCCCTCACCAGTTTGCATCCTAAAATGCCAATCTCTGTTGCTCACTCAGCAAAAGCTGAGCTTCTCCATCCCCCTCCCCCCAGCCCCAGTTTCCAGCAGCTGGATCTCATAGAGCAGCTTAAAAGAAAGGTAAATAAAATAAATGGTAAAATAAGATAACATTGGGAAATCATGTAGAGCTACCTGCCAATATTTTATTTCGTCAAATAAGGCATTCAGAATCAACAGTGACCAATTAATGATCACTATATTTTTATAAAAGAAAAGTCACTGCAACCATGCTGTAAAAAAAACAGAATATATTAGGGGGGAAAGTCTTATAAATTAGACAGATATACATATTTTCTCAATTCAGCTCGGCATCTGTGACTTACATTTTTTTTTTTTTTTGCAGGGGGCGGGTACTGGGGATTGAACTCAGAGGCACTCCACCACTAGTCCTTTATCCCCAGCCATATTTTGTATTTTATTTAGAGACAAGGTCTTACTGAGTTGCTTAGCACCTCACTTTTGCTGAAGCTGGCTTTGAAGTCACAATCCTCCTGCCTCCATCTCCTGAGATGCTGGGATTACAGGCATGTGCCACTGTACCTGGCTGGAAACTGGGACTTATGGATGAATAGCCAATGTACCCAGGATGCACCCATCCTTCCGTGACCTACCCCCCTCTCCCATCTCTCCCTAGTCCTGCTGTGAATGAGTCTGGCTGGGCCCTGGGGCTCCTCCCACAGACCTTGCTGTTCCTCCCCAAGCATCTTTGCTTCTCTCATTTGCCAATGCTCTTGTAGCCTCTCCCTGCCAGGCTCGTCTTCCCTGTACTGCAAGGCCTTGCCCAAGCAGGTTCCGGCTCAGGCAGGCCTTCTGCTTGTGGGAGGCTCCGCTTTTGAATCCCATAGCACTCTGCTCATTTCTTTTTTAGCATTTATTGTATCCTACTGAACTGGTCTGTTTCTCGCTTATGTTTTGCATTTGACTGTGACCGAGGGTGCTGGTCACATACTGGATGCTTCATAAATAGTTATTGAACCAAATTCCAAATTTACAACTCAGGTTGCCTCCTCTTCCCTCTCTGTCCTCCAAATAACACCCACATGTCAGACTTTTCTCTGAAGATTTTTGGTGGGGGAGGTTAGGAGATGATTAGATTGTAGTCAAGCATGATATACTCAACAACTTCAAACTCTGTGTGTTTTTTTTAAGTTTTCAATGATTACATTTTAGGACTTTTTTTAAAAAGTGGCTTTTGTTGTTGTTGTTGTTGTTGTTGTTTGTTTTGTCTTGTTTTTTGTACCAGTAATCAAACTCAGGCACATTCAACCACTGAGTCACATCCTTATCCCTATTTTGTATTTTATTTGGAGACAAGGTCTCCCTGAGTTGCTTAGCACCTTATTTTTGCTGAGGCTGGCTTTGAACTTGTGATCTTCTTGCCTCAGCCTTGTGAGCTGCTGGGATTGCAGGTGTACACCACATGCCCGGCTTAAAAAGTTTTTTTAATAAATGTATTACATTTATACATAATATGTGGCTCCATTTGACATAATCACACATGTATAGAATATAGTTTGTTTCATTTCAGTACCCAGTGCTTGCTCTTTCCCTCTCCATCTCCCCTTCCTCTACCCTACTAGTTTTCCTTCCATTTATAATTTTTAAGTTGGTGCTTTATAGATATACATAAAGATGAAATTCACATGGTATATTCATATATATATATATATATATATATATATATATATAGCATAATTTTGTCAATTTCATTCTGTAGTTCTTCCCTTTAAAACAGTGTTTTAAATAGCAGTGTTCTAAAATTCAATTCAACTATTTTCTTTCTTCTGCTGTATCCCTCCAGAGAGCCTTGTTTGATTTCTGCCCTGTCATGGGGCTTGTCTCACCTGAAGCCCATCAATGCATCCCCATCTTCTTTTTGCCACTTTACCCCAATTCCTATTAAATCCTAGTGTACAGAGTTTTGATCTTCATTCCTGCTTTTGAGATATAAATCTACCTTTTGAATATCTCAAACCCACTCGTGAATGGTGAAGTACAGTCTAAGATGGGCACCATATGTGTCGTTCAACAGCTGATATGAAGTCAGTTTCCCTCATACACAGACACAGGTGAGCTCCGGGTCCTAGCAGGCTCCCACAGATGGGAAAAGAGCATTCTAGAAACAAAGCCCTGGGGTTGGTGGGGGTTGGCATGTTTGTTTGTTTGGGTTACTGATTATTTTTTCCAGAGTTGTCAACACAACCTCTTTGCCAGGGTGGAGCTTCTGTAGACAGGGACTTACTTATCTTTATGTCCTCAGAATGAAGCACTCAGTAAATGTTTGCTGAATGAATTAAAGAGCTCATGAATGGAACTAGCTTAGCTGAGCAAACAGTGAGCATACAAGAAACATTTGTTGAATAAGAGAATTAACCAAAGCATCCATGAATGCATGAACTGTGGTACCCTCACTCTACCTTCTTTTTAGCAGGTCCTGATATTTCTGACTCAGGCATGGAACCTGATTCCAAATACCCTGGACACTTAGCTCAGTTTGACCTTGGAATTTAATGGTTAAGGACTCTGGCTCTGCAATGGGGTAGATGAAAGTTGAAGTATCTGTCACTCAAGGTTCTGTCTTGAATGTTCTTGAGCAAGACAAATGACTTAAATCTGGTTTCCTCATCTGAATGTTCAAAATAACAACAGCACCAAACTCCTAAAGTTTGAAAAAGAATACATTGAAATAATCTATGTAACTTATTTAGCACAATGCCTGCGCCCCTAGCACATAGCAAGCACTAGATAAAAATCAAGCAGTGCCATTGTCCCCTCATTGTTATTATTGCCCCAGGTGTCTGGGCTTAGTGGGAGTGCTCTAAGCCCCTTCCCCAAAGTAAAGATTCAGGCTTTCTGAGGAGATTACAATTGACTCTTCTTGATAAAGTAGGGCCACACTAAGTAGAGATGTTCTGATTGCTCTCAGTGGGTGGTCTTCAACCTGGTTTGGGAAGGGAATTCTGGGTCTTAACAATATAAACTGTCTTTTCACTTCTAACAAAATTTACAAGCAATGCCAACATACAATGAGATGAAAAATGGGTTCTTCATGCATGATATTTATGAGTGCAGTTTCCAGAGCTGACTGCCTCCGTTGGAATCCTCACTTATACCTATGGTGTATGACCACTCAAATTCCCCAACTAACCCTCAATTTCTACGTCTGACAAATGTGTGTAACAATGGTACACATGTGCCAGGGCTATCGCATGAACTAATGAACGTAACAAATAGCACCTCTTATGCACTGGGAAGCTCATGATTATTATTAACTATTTGTGTCGTGGTTGAGGAGAGGATGTCCCAGCCTGGCACTCAGGCATCTCCATGGGACCTACATTTTAAAACTCCAGATCCTACTCATGGCACAGTCCTGAATTCGCATCTATCTAGACTGGTGCCACCTCAACCAGGAACATTCTAGAGAGCCTCTTCTCTGACCAAGCCTTTTGTTTTCTCCACAAACCTCAATATGATAGAAATTTGTTTTGGATGTGGAACCGATGTGATTCTGCAATCCGTATATGGGGTAAAAATGGGAGTTCATAATCCTCTTGAATCAAATGTATGAATATGATATGTTAAGAGCTTTGTAATGTTTTGAACAACTAATAATAATAAAAAAATTTTTAAAAAAAGAAATTTGTTTTGAAAAAACTTCAATTCCCCTCCATGCTTATGTGTGTGTTATTTATATCTCTGAGTTTAAAAGCTGTGTCTATGAATGGGAAGGGAATAGTGTCCAAGTGATGTGGGGCCTGTCCCTGTCACAATGAGCGTATTTGGATTCACTCTGAAGGACACATCTGCCTCTTGTTAGTCAACTACCTGATTCCAACCATCCTTTGACAAGAAAACCAAAGTCGTTGGTATGGCCAGCATGAACACAGAACCCTTTTCAACATCAGTAATGATGTGAATCAATTTGAATTAAGTTGGATCACTTTGATCTAATATATTGTGATTTTGGCAAAAAATGTAAACTTTTTTCTATGTGTTGGGGATTGAACCCAGGGCCTCGAGTATAATAAGCATGTGGTACCCTATGGTGTCTGAACTACACCTCCATCCCAAAGTGTAATATTTGAAGACATTTTTCTTCCTGGTTATACAAAGACCACAAATAATGAGGATATCATTCATAAATTCAGAAGGAAGTAGATTATAGAATGTGATATACTTGAACTCAAGGCACTTAGTTATTAAAAACAATCCAGAATTTTCTCTGCTAAAGAAAGGTGATTTTTTAATCAGGAAAAAAATAAGTAATTATAAGTACTAGTTCCTATATTTCCTATCTAAAGAGCCAAAGAAATAAGATGTAGTTTTAATCAGTGCAGTAAGTCCTTGCTGGGCAGGAATTCTTTGAGCTTGATATGCTTAGGCTAAATGGATTTTGTCTATCTTGTATCAAAGTTTTCTAGAACCTTGTTTTATCCTTCTCCTCCTCCTTTCCTTTTTCCTTTCTATTTTCTATCCTTAAAAATGAGAATAAGTTTAATAAATTTAATATTTCAGCTCCTCTGGATAATCATTCTGAACACTAAATTTTACACTTCAGTCTTGAGACAGGAAAATTAGCTTGAGTCTCAGGACAACTGAACAATGACCAAGTCTACAGTTATTTTACAAATCCCCGGTCATTCTCTATGGCAGAGTCTTAATTTAATTTTTTTAGCATGCAACACTACCCCAAAATAAATAATTCCTTATGGAGTGTCTTCTATCTGCGTGGTCATCTGAAATGTCAACTCCATAGGTCAGGCCTTCTCCGTGTCTGGTTGTCAGTGGGATCTCCAGTAACCACAGGCACCTGGCTCAAGACAGCCACTTCACAAATGTGTTGAAAAATAAACATCTTGGTTTCTTATTCTTCACCCACCACCAAGAAGTACCCAAAGAAGTCATTGCTTTTTACCATACAGCATTCCAGAACACAGCAACACAAAGTGAATCACTGCAAAGCAAATTCTATCTTTTTAGAAGGAGAGCGACTTTCTTTGGAGGTAGAGGTATTTAATTAGAGAACATTTTAAAAGAACCCGGTGTATGTGTCCACAGGGACAGTCACAGGACAAAACATCCTCTAACCCCATAAAGAGTCACAAGGTTGACATTATCTCCTGGATCACTTGTCTCAGAATTGTGTTCCTCAGATGCCTGCAGGGTCAGCCAAGGTATGTTGGGGACTTCCTTGGGGAGGGGAGTCAATGAGTGTGTCTCCAGACCCCCAACTCTTCCCATCACTTCCATTCTTTTGTTTGACTTAAAGGATTCAGTGGATAAGGAAGGCTCAACAATTAGACTTCTAGATCTAGGTCACCACCAGACCTCACTGCACATCAGAAGTTTGTGGCCCTGAGCTACAACAGTAAATCAAGTGGACAGTCACTGACTTTATCAAGCCAGAATCCTCCTGCATGAGACCATCCAAGCTAAACCATAAATCCATGCAGCAGGCAGTGGTAGGTATAAGGGGGTTGGTAAAACAGGAGGCAGGAGTGAGATCGTTGTCAACTGAACGATCAGGTGACCAGGGGAGGCCTTACCACTAAGGCAGCACTGGAGCAGAGGTATGCAGGAAGTGAGGGAGGAGGCAGGGACATTTCTGAGGGAAGATTTTCCTCCCCCAAGGGAAGAGCAAGAGCAAAGGATCTGAGGCTGGAATGTGTTTGGTGTCTTTAAGAAGCAGCCAAGAAGCCAGTGAGGCCATGAGGAGGGAGTGACAGGAAGTAGGTCAGCAAGTTTGGAGTGGGTCAGTCATGACCTAAAGGCCACCGAGACACTTTGGTTTTTATCTGGAGATGGGAGGGCATTGGAGCCTTTGTAGCAAAGGGGTGACAGGATCTGATCCAGGTGGTAACAGGATCCCTCTGACAGCTGTATCAAGACTAGATTGGAGAAGAGCAAGCCCGGAAGCTCAGTTAGAAGGCTTCTGCAAAAGTCCAACTGAGAGGAGATGGTGGCCTGGAGGAGGTGGTAGCAGTAAGTCTATGGAAAGACTTGGTCAGACTCAGAATTTATTTTGGAGGTGGAGCCTAAATGATATGCAGATAAACTGAAAGGGGATGTGAGAGAGGGGGAGGAGTCCAGGATGAACCCAGGGTTTTCTCTTCAGAAACCTGGAGGGAAGGAGTTGCCATGTTACTGAGATAGAGTCTGAAGGAGGAAAAGGCTGCAGGTACAAGGTGGGGATAGGGCAGCTGGAGAATGAGGAGTGTCTCTGGAGACATTTTAAATGACATATCAAGTCGTCACTGGACATAGGAGACTGGAGGTTAGGGCACTGGGACAAGATGGAGATGCAAATTTGGGAGGTATCAGTGCAAAGGTGAATTTTAAAGCCTTAAGACTGGATGAGATGATCAGGAAGTGAGTATAGGAGAGAGCAAGGGAGGACCGGGGCTCTTCAAATCTCTGTGCCTAAGATGAGATATCACCACCAGAGATTATCACAGACCAAAGACACTTAGTAACATCTTTGACTCCTGCTGGAGTGTTGGTGCTGATCACAGTACTTGGCAGAGATCTTCAATAAATGTTTATGGGAAGAAATGGAGGAAGGGAAGGAAGGGAGACAGGAAGATGGGCAGGTGGGCAGGCAAAACTTGCTGGAACAGAGGGTGTCAGACACCTTGAGGTAGGCTGTTGAATAAATTGTCTTCAAAGCTATTTATGGAGTCTGTGAGGATGGCAGGGTTTAGGGGAAGAGGAGAATGGTGAGTGGCAAGACAAGCTCTCAATGACCCAAGCAAAGTGATTAGACAATCTGCAGCTGAACAGCAAAGGGTTCCAGCAAGCACCGTGGTCAAATGACATGACATGAGAATGTGGGAGAAAAGAGGAATGAAGTCCCCTTAAAAGGACTTCAAATAAGATAGCTCTTGGGGTGTGCCAGGTTTTAGGTTTGAGTTAAGAAAGGAGAGTTGATTGGGGCCAACCGGGTGAATGATGCAGAAGAGTTTGATCTCAATAAAGAAAAGTTTCAGAGTGCACATGAAGACAAATTTGGAGGAAGGTCAGTACTGATAGGAAGATTTAGAAAGAAAATGGGCTCGTAGAAGGAGTCCATGGGGCTTAGAAAACCCCGGGGAAGGAAACCTCCCTGCTAGATGACACCTGTGGGATCTGGCAAGGACAGATCTGACCGGACAGGGAAGGAGGTGAAAAAGCAGGACCTGTCTCTCCTGAAACAGGAGATGAGCTGTAGTGTTGCAAAGGAGCCAAAGAAACCCTGTGGCCATTTGATTGTTACCTGCTTTTCACGAGTAGTTTAAAGCAGGACAAAAAAAAAAATCTTGGAAGTTGTCGTCATCATATATTTAGATGAGAAAAGACACAGTAAATCAGAAAGGAAAGCCTGGCTACTGAGAAATGAATAGAAGTATATCAGAAAGTGGCTGTGTCCCCATTTCTAAGCCCCATAAAGAAATGGACATCTAGGGGACACGAGTAGGAGCTTAGGAGAGAAAGAGGTCAAACTTAAGACGTTCTCTTTCCTAAATTTCTAACTCATTCAAGGATGATCAGGGAAAATACGCTTGACTAGTGTGTCTTCATTTACATCTCGATTCATAGAGCATCCCACATTTATAGGTTTTTATAATCTCTGGTACTGTCTTTGTTGACCATCCATCCTTGTCTACTGAACCGTTTTGAACAGATATCTTTCTGTGGCACAGGGTGTACTTTTCTGACCAGGGCATTGGACCATAGACACAAACCAATGGACTGAGTGAGACCAGCTCCTTAAAGCCAAGGCTCAGCACAGACCAGGGAGGTGGACAGGTCATCCAGGCCAGAGCAGGCAACAGATCACCCCTCCAGGGAGTCCAGGAGTCAGGTAATGCCTGCTGGTTGGAGGGCTCAAGGGATAGCTGCAGTCATGAGAGAACCCTGTACTGGCTGCAGGAGGGAGAAGGGGTGCAGAGAGAAGGTGACACGAAGCCAAGTCAAAAGGCAGGGCCACAAAGATGCCAGAGCTTCTGATGTCTTCACTCTGTATCCTGTAACTTTCATCCTGATCCTGTGACCTGAGAAAGTTGTCCACCTAATCCATATTGATCCATTTTGCCTTCACTCAGAACAGAAAGGGGGAAAGTGGAGGATTGCAGCCGGAGAGCTGATCTGAGCAGCAGATGTATGCTTATCTCCCTGCTCCTCTTCTTCTCCTTCTTGGCAGGATCTTGCTAAGTTGCCAGGCTGGTCTCAAACTTGCGATCCTCCTGCCTTAGCCTCCTGAGTCCTGGGATTACAGGCATGTGCTACCATGCCTGGCTTTCCTGAACACTTACTCATTGAGTGCTAGGCTTTGGCTAACTGTTTAAAATTCCAATGCAGAATTTTCATAGAAATCCTAGTAAAATATGCATCTACTATGATTTGAATGTGTTCCCAAAGTTCACGTGCCGGAAATTTAATCCCCAAGACATATGTTGAGAGTTGGGCCTTAAAGAGGTGATTGATTAGGTCACAAGGTTCTGCTCTCATGAGTGGATTGATGTCATTATCACAGGAAGGGGTTTGTTATTGTAGGAGTGGGCTCATTTTCACAAGAGTGAATTAAAGCAAAGAGTGAAATATACATACAACAAAATAGCAACAAAGCATATAATTTTCTCATCACTGGTTTGATTTTTCTATCAAGTTTTCAGGTTTGCACCTGTAGGTTCAATGCATGTACTTGATTAATTAGGAAAGAATAGGTGTATCAGTTCCTGCTGCATTTACTTCATTTGACCCAGTGGATAAAATCCACCCAGCAATTTCTTGCTTCCTTAGATTTCAGAACACTTGAACACCGCCCCTGGGCAGCGTGGTTATTTCTTAAGGAAATCCATTAGATGGGACCATTAGCTTTCAGTTTTCTATTTAGCATCTGTGTAACAGTCAGATCATACAAAGAAAAGATGGTGGGGAACAAAGAGAAAAGGGGAAGAGAGAAAAAAAAAGGATTTCATAAAAAGACATGGAAGAACCATAAATGCATATTACTAAGAAAAAGTAGCCAATCTGGAAAAACTACATACTCTATAATTCCTTTCTGGAAAAGGCAGAACTATGGAGGAAGTGAAAATATCAGCGGTGGCCAGAAATTAAGCAGGGGATGTACAGAAGAACAGAGAATTTTTATGGTGGTGCAACAACTCTGTATGATTCTGTCACATACATCTGTCCAAACTCATAGAACACACAACACCCAGAATGAGGGCTAATGTAAACCGAGGACCTTGAGTGATGAAGATGTATTGATGTAGGATCATCAATGGTAACAAATGCACCACTCCGGGAGGGAATGTTATAATGGTGGTGCTATGCATGTGTGGAGCAGAGGCATATGAGATTTCTCTGTACCTTCTGCTCAATTTTACTCTGAACTTGAAGCTGCTCTAAAATATAAAGTCCAGTGAAAAGTTTAAAAAGAGGTATTTTAAAGCTGTTGTGACCCAAACAAAAACAAAACAGAAAAATTGAATGAACTTGTGAGAAATCCCGGGGACAGAAAGAGGAAAACCAGACTTTGGTAGCTTAGGTCAGGTCCCCTGCAAATGGATTCTGAGACAGAGATTCGGGGAGATCTTAGAAATAGCACCTGCCAGGAAATGAGGGGAGCAGGATAGGGTGAAGAGAGAGAGTGAATTGTCATTGCAATAGAGCCACAGACCATTTCATAGAAAACCAACACACTCTGCTGGTCCTTCAGAGCTGTCCCAAATTGAGATGGGAACTGGACTTTGTTCTACACACCAGCCAGTCCTGAATCCAAGCTAGCAATAGGAAAGGGGCATAGGTAGAGTCAAGCCAGCTTCCTCCACCCTAGAGAACTTTCCAGAGGGGGACTGAACCCTGAACCATCAGTCACCAATGTTCCTGGATCTTATACAAAAATGATCCTTCTAGTGTGCCTTCCTAACCAGTGAAAAGACTGGATGTAAGAAAATGTAAAACCTAAGGAGCAATTAAGATAAACAGGATCTGTTCTTTCCATGAACAGTAAAGTACCTAGGCATTCAAAATTATTACAATTATTACAATATTAAGAACAGATAGACACATAAAGCCAAGCAGGGCACTGAATTTAATGCTTATTTATGATGGCCTTGTAAAAATGAATTTTGGGAAAAGACAGAGAAAAGTACATCAAAATGGTCATACAGCTTGAGCATCTCTAATCTGAAAGTCTGAAATCTGGAGTGCCAGTTGATAGGGTTGGGATAAGTGTTCCCCGAAGGCCCTGAGTTGGAGGTTTGATCCCAGCCCGTGGTGTTAATGGAAGGTGGTGAAAAACCTTTAAGTGGCACACAGTGGGGGAAATCAGGTCATTCAGGCCATTCCCTGGAGGGCGATGGTATGACTCTGGCCTCTTCCCCTCTTGCCACAAGGTGAGCAACTTTGCTCTACCACATGCTACTTGCCACAATGTCCTGCCCTACTACAGGCCCAAAAGCGATGGAGCCAATTGACCCTAGACTGAAATCTCTAAATCAGTGAGCCCATACAAACCTTTCCTCTTTTTAAGTTGATGGTCTCAATTATTTCATTATAGTCACAGAAAGCTGACAGCAGATCTATGCCAGTACTCCAAAACCTAAAATCTGAAATACTTCTTCTCTATACATTTCTCATAAGGGATGCTTCACCTATAATAGTCATAATTAAGATATTTGCTCCCTGATTTTCTCTATTTTATTCTTTAACATATGACGATATGACATAGACAATTTAAAACAATCCTTTGTAAAGCTCAGACCTAGGTAGGTTCATGGTTTCCAGGAGCCTTCAAATCATCATACATCTTGTGCTGAAAAAGGAAAGAGCCATTCAAGAATTAGGGCCAGAGAAAGACATCAGGGGAAGTGGTTATTTGAATCAAAGCAGGTGCCCACCTCCTGACCAGGGAAATGAATTGCGGTCCATCAGTAAAGCCCAAGACAAGAACTGGGTGGCCACTGGAGCCATTGGGTCTTGCAGCCTGTTCCCACTGCAGGGACACTGCGTGAGAGAGCAGTGAAGTGTGAGAAAGGGCTGTCTGTGTCCTTCAGAAGAGCACGTGTGGCTGAGCCCCGGGGCAGGCACTGCCGTTCCCTGGCCCCTCCAGTGCCTGCTCTCTGCACTACCTGGCCTTCCTCAACATCACCAAGGGCTTTAGTGTGAACCATGGTGAGCATTGACCCTGAACTTCATTTTTGCTAAATGTTCCCAAAATTATCTTAATGAGGACTCTCTTCCGACCTCCCAAGAAGTCAGTTGGAGGGTTGTCCTGTGGCTCTTTCTGTCCCCACAGGTCCTTGAGTGGCTTGCTCAGAGACTCACTGGGAAAACAGGGAAAGAACTCTGTGTTCCTGTGGCTCGGAGTCTCACTGAGCCCAGACAGTCCTGGTGAGCAAGAATGGAAAAGAATAAATGGGGACAAGAGGTGGGCTTGTCATCCAAGCTGTGTCCCTGGGTGAGCAGTGTCCTATTGTTACAAGCAAATCAGTGAAGCCCTGCACATTCCTCCCACTAATCTTCTGCTATGGGGTTTAGGTTTATCAAAGTAAAAAGAGGCAAAGGTATAAGTTTATTATTGGCATTGTATTTGTGGGTAGTTATCAGGCACATAGAAGCATGTTAATAATAAGTTTTCCCCAGAGAGCAGAGAATATGAGAATAATGGGAGAGAGCACCTACCCAAAAAGGATCACAGCTAATTATCAAAGAAATGAAAACAAAGTGCTTTATATTAAGTGTTACAATTTAATGAGTGGCTATTATGTCCCAGCCCTGTGGTAATAGGTTAGCAAAGCCAAGGCAGTTGGGTGTTCTCTGTGTGAAGTATGCAATCAGGGACCAGAGATGCCAACCAGGTAGGCTGATGCCTTGGTACCAGGAATGCCAGCCAGGTAGGCTGATGCCTTGGTACCAGGAATGCCAGCCAGATAGGCTAATGCTTTGGTATAGTTTTAGGTGGTAGTTTGGAGTAGTCTGTGTGATTCCTGGCAAGTCCAAATAAAGATAAAAGGCAGATACAGAAATCACATCCATGGAGGAGTGACCTGTCACGCCTGCTGCTGGGTATGTGGCAGAGACACCAGAATAGTTTGCTGGGCCTCATTGCCTCTTATGTACCTTCCAGTTACCTGCTTTACCACCATGGCCAGAAGCGACCCTTGAGTCTCAGGGCTTTGTTAAGCTCTCCCTGTTATATGCTCATATCATAATTGTACCATTCTTGAGTGTGATTGTTCGATTAATGGTCTGTTTCCACAAAAATAGGGATAGCAGAGGGGGACTCTCTTTTTGCTGGACACTGTGTCCTCAGCCTGCCATCAGCAGGTTTTCTATAAACAATGAGTGAACACGTGTCCTCCACAGCACTCACCATCAAGAGGTAAGTACAGAGACAATTATTTCTTGACCAACGTCTTCCTTGCTAGACTGTAAATTCCTAAAGCAAAGGACCTCCTCCATCTATTCTCCCTCACATGTATCCCCAGTGCGGTACTTGGTCATGACCACACTGGACATCGAGGGCAGGAATAAATAATAAATGAATCAACAAGCACAAATCATGTCTAAAGATCTAGAAATGGAGAGGGGAAGGAAGATAGCCCTGAAGGTATGTCCAAGAACCAGCCAGGGGAGAAGAGAGTGAGAAGGCCCAGGAGTTTTGCACAGATGCTGTGGGAAGCCCAAATCTCCTTCTCAGGTCTAGCTGAGGGAACAGGGAAGGCAGGCCGTCCCAGGGGCTCTGTTTCCCAAAAAGAAAGCTAAGCCACTTACTTCCTGCTCTGCGGTGGGTAGGCAGGGATGCTTTTGTGTGATGAGCGGTTAAGCTCTTGAGAAGTCCTGAAGAAGGGGAAATGCTTTAGAAGCCTGCACCTTTGGGATTCCCACAGGAAGGGTGGATCTCTGTCTCTTGGCTGGGGGCTTTAGTGTGTCTGGTTGAATTCCTGAGTCACAAAGGCCTGACAGGCGATTTTCTATATATAAAATTATCATCCCTACCTTCCCAAATTTCCATAACCATCATTCTACTTTATTTTTCCATGAGATTAGCTTTTCTAGATTCCACCAATGAGTGAGAACACGCAGACTTAGTCTTTCTGCACCTGGCTCATTTAACTCCTCAACATAATGTCCCACAGGCTCATCGTGTTGCCACAAATGACAGAATTTCATTCTTTTTCATGACCAATTAGTATTCCATTGTGTATATGTACTACATTTTCTTTTTTTTTCTTTTTTTTTTTTATTGGTTGTTCACAACATTACAAAGCTCTTGACATATCATATTTCATACATTAGATTGTAGTGGGCATTTTCTTTATCTATTCATCCCTTGATGGATATTTATTGATTCCATATCTTGGCTATTGTGAATAATTGTGCAATAAACATGACAGTGCAGATGTGTTTTTGAAATGCTGATTTCATTTCCTTTGGGTATATACCCAGTAGTGGGATTTCTGGATCAAATGCCACTTCTGTTAGTTTTTTTTTTAAACTGAATTCTTTTTTAAAAATAATAGCATCTGTTTATTTATTTTTATGTGGCGCTGAGGATAAAACCCAGAGCCTTGCACATGCTAGGCGAGCACTCCACCAATGAGCCACAAGCCAACCCCTACTGTTAGTTTTTTAAGGAAACTCTATAGCATTTTCCATAATGGGTGTCATAATTTATACTCCCACCAATAGTCTACAGATGTTCCCATTTCTCCACATCCATGCTAACATTTATTATATTTTGTCTTTCTGATAATAGCCATCCTAATTGGGGTGAGGGATACTGTGGTTTTTTGTTTTTTTTTTTTTTTTGGTTTTCGTTTCTCTGATCATTAGTGATCCTGAGCATTTTTTCATATACCTGTTGGCCATTGTTTGTCTTTTTTTGAGCAAGGTAATTCAGGTCATTTTGCCCAGTTTTAGTTGGATTATTCTGGGGGTTTGTTTGTTATTGAGTTGAACTCCACATGTATTCTGAATATCAATCTCTTGTCAGATGCATAGTTTTCAAATATTTTCTCCCATTCTGTAGACCGTCTCTTCACTTTTTGATTGTTTCTTTTGTTGTGCAGAAGACTTCTGGCTTGATGCATTCCCATTGGTCTATTTTTGCTTTTTTTTAACCTTCATTTTGGGGTTTTATCCAAAAAAAAATCCTTGCCCATTCCAATGTCAGTGATCTTTTTCCTGTGTTTTCTTCTAGTTTTATAGTTTGTGATCTTGCATTTAAGTCTCTAATCTCTTTTGAGTTGATTTTTTTAAATATGGTGAGAGATGTGGATCTCTTTTCATTGTTCTACCAGTGGAAACTCCAGTGCCATTTATTTAATCTATCTATCTATCCATCTATCTATCTACCTACCTATCTATTTTTGGTACTAGAGATTGAATGCAGAGGTGTTTCATCACTGAGCTACATCTCCAGCCCCCTTGGTTTGTTTGTTTGTTTGTTTGTTTATTTTGAGACAGGAAGTTGCTGAGGTTGACCTCAAACTTGTGATCCTCCTGCTTCAGCCTCCCAAGCTGCTGGGATTATAGACCTACGCCACTGTGTCCCACTCCAGTATCATTTATTGAAGACACTGTTCTTTCCCCCATGTGTCTTCTTTGTTCTTTGGTCAAGGTGATTATTCTTCTAGTGATACTTTAGTGTAATTCATCCAAGAAAAATTTCAAGATAATTTACTTTCTTTCTTTCTTCTTTTTCTTTAGTTTAAATGTCACAAATGTTAGGCATCTGTAAATTGCCCTGAATTGATTTGAGCTGTTGTCTAATTTGGCCTTCATCATAATAACAACAATAAAAGAAAGCATATTCAGCAAAAATGCTGTCATATTTTATGGTAGTGAGTAATGCATTCCTTTGATAAAGTGCTCATGAAATGTTTTTACTTAAATCCAAAGATAAAAAATACTATTTCCTGTTACGAGTAGAGTCACTCTGCAACTTATAACTCTTATCCTGCTAATAAATGGCGCCAACAAGTGTTTACGTGTTGGAGGCTGGAACAGTCACAGAGTCACGCTATTGCCTTACTCTTGCCCTGCATTCACTTCCGCTCACATGCCATCTCCGTGAAGGTGGATTGGTCACCTTGCCTTTTGGGGCCACTGTTCCCTTCTGTGGTAAACAGGGCAATGGAACACATTCAGACTCACTGGTTAATCATTTTCTATGGCTGCCTTCCCACTACAGTGGCTGTGGAGAGTAGTTGCCATGGAGATCCCGTGGCCCACAAGCCACTACCTGGCCCTTTATAAGAGAAAAGTTACTGACCCTGGTCCAAATGCCAGACAGCTGAGAAATCAAAACTCAAGAGTGCACTGAGTAGGTAAGGGTCCTGCTTCATAAAGACAAAGTATTTAGAAAGATGTCAAAAAGGCCATTTCAAAGCATCCAAGGAACAAAAGCAATAGTAAACAAAGATCAAGGATGTTAAAAAAAAATAATTTCTTCCTTACATATCAAAGGATAATGTGACCTACAAAAGATAAGGACAAAGAAATCATGGAAGGCGGCCAGCACCTGAATTCGTTTGTAAGGAAGAATTGATATTTTCTTAATCTGGAACCAAAGTACAAGGGATGGATGAGGAGGATTTGAGAAGGGGGTAGATTACGTCAGAAATGGCTTGAGATCCTTCATCCTGATAAGACTCCAGGAAACTTACATCTAAATTCACTGAAGGAAAAAATGCAGGTGGACATTAGAAACGCTTTAGTGGGTCTTTTCAAAAGGGCTGGTCTCAAATGGGTGAGGCAATGTTAAATCTGGGGACAGGAAGCCTGCAAGAGATTAGAATGTTCAGACTGAAGGAGGGCTAGTGTTAGAAAATCCTAAAGCCCTTTATGATGTGGAGGCTCAATTTAGAATGGCCAGCATTGTTCTGACAGCTTGGCCCTCCCTAATGACAGGGCGGAGAGCCTGACGGGATATAAAATAGGAGCAAAATAAATGCTGAGTTGCAAATATATCAGTTTTGGAAAGGTTCGGACAAAGTTCAATGTCAAGGGGTTGGGGGGAGGGGCAAAGCTTGTCCTTCAACTTATATATATACAGGATTGCCTTTGCCTGGGAAGTTACTGGGGGTACATAATAAATATTTCAAACCCAAGCTTAAATAGGGGAGAAGTGAAACTGCTCCAAACTCTAAACCATCGAGAATCCATGAGGTGCCAGATCTTGCTTTCATGAGAAAGACCTTAAGTAGTTAAAATATAACACTGAACTTTCCAAACCAATGGGATGGACCCTGGAAATCCAGATTTTGTGTGCTGCTGGGTCCATGAGAGGCAGATGGATTCTTGAAGTTTCACTTAATGGCAAATAGTGGAGCTTGCCAATTAGACTGCCCAGGGCTGCATCCAAAATGGATCGCTTGAATTACTGTGTAACCTTGCACAAGTTGCGGAACCAATTAAGCTTCATTGTCTTCTTCTGTAAACACCAACAACAATAATAAGGGCTCCTACCTTATAGGCTGCTGTAAATATTTAAATGAGATTATGTAAAATGCTTGGGAGAGGCTGAGCATGATTCTGTGCTCATTAAATGCACCCTGCTCACTGTGGACTGCATTGTATAGCCTGGTAACTAAGAGCAAGAATTCGGAGCTGGGGCTGGGGATGTGGCTCAAAAGCGTGCTCACCTGGCATGCGGGGGGCCCTGGTTCGATCCTCAGCACCACATACAAACAAAGATGTTGTGTCCGCCGAAAACTAAAACATAAATATTAAAAAATTCTCTCTCTCAAAAAAAAAAAAAAAAAAGAAAGAAAAAGAAAGAAAGAAAAAAAGAATTTGGTGCTGGATGGAACTCAGCCACCATCATCATCCCCAACATTGTTATTCATGGTCCCCTACTACTCGGAAGTATTCTCAAACACAGCCCAGTGCAAGATGCACACTTGGCACACATAGGAGAGTTTTCACATATATGATTTCATCAAATGCAATCTCTCTGATAACTTAGAGAGGCAAGGTGCAGGTTTGGGGTCACTTGAGATGACACCAGATGGTACCCTACCTGGCCTCAGGATGAGCCCCGGAAGGCAACCTGTGGACCCGCTCCTTGGATTTTTCCTTCAGAATCAGGATTCTGTAGCAGCTTGTTTTTTCTTGTTTTTTCACCTCCTTTCTGCTAAATTCTGTTTCCTGCCAGGCTTCTTAACATTTGGAACATGCATCTACAATGATGCTTCCTGAGCCAGGTGAAATGTAAATGCCTGCCTCATCTTTTTTTTTTAATCAGCAATGAGAGAGAAACATTCTGAAGGGGAAAAGGCATTTTAATATCTGGCCCAATCTTTCTTCTTAGTTTGTGAAGCTGGACTCTGTTTCCTACCATTAACAGATTTGTTTGCTTATCTGACAGTCCCCAGATCAAATTACCTGGCTCTCACAGTGATGAGGCTCCACAAACTTACTATCCTGGCTACTCACTACCCCACACCCTTTCACTCCTGCTGGCCCTTCCACAATGAACAGAAGGGAGGCATCAGGGGATCAAGGACTTGTGAGACCACGTGCTATAGACACTGGTGGCTTCTCTACATGAATTAGGATAAGCCCAAGGTGTTGCTTCTGCTAGATTTACTAAGAACTGAGGATTTCTTTTCTCATGAGCCAGAAAACCTGACATAAGATACGTACTTGGCACGCAGAATATAAAGAGGTTTCACACAAGTGATTTCATCAAATGCAATTTCTCTGATAGAGAGGCGAGGCACAGATTTGGAGTCACTTGTAGAGAATGACCCAAAGTAGTACCCTGCCTGCCCTAAGACTTGAGCCCATGGAAGGGTTGACTTTCCATCCACTTTCCCACGTGCCTGTAGGAGTGGGACACAAGGGGATAAATGAAGCAGGTAACTCAGGTTCCCATATTCACAGTTGATGCCTATGGGGATCATTTCTTAATTTTATTGATGAGGAAGGTATGGTAACCCTGGGGTCTCAGGGTTGGATTCCCGCCAGGCCAAGACAAGACTCCAGTTATATTGATCTATTCTCTATAACTATAATGAAATACTTTCAGCAGGCTAACTTTATAGAGAAAAGAAGGTTATTTATTTCACAGTTCTGGAGATTCAGGACACAGCATTGGCATTAGCTGAGCTCTGGTGAGGACCTCATGGCAGATGGCAAGAGCATACTCTAGTAATGCAGCCACATCAATGTTTGTAGCAGCTTAATTCACAATAGCTAAACTGTGGAACCAACCTAGATGTCCTTCAATAGGTGAATGGATAAAGAAACTGTGGTATATATACACAATGGAATATTACTCAGCATTAAAAGACAATAAAATCATGACATTTGCAGGTAAATGGATGGAGTTGGAGAATATCATGGTAAGAGAAATAAGCCAATCTCCAAAAACCAAAGACTGAATATTCTCTCTGATAAGTGGGAGCTGATCCATAATGGTGGGGGGGAGTCATGGGAAAAATGGAGGAACTTTGATAGGACAAAGGGGAGGGAGGGGGAGGAGGCATGGGGATTGGAAAGGTGGAATGAGATGGACATCATTCCCCTAGGTACATGTATAACTGCACATATGGTGTGACTCTACATCATGTACAACCCTAGAAATGTAAACTTGTGCTGCAATTGTGTACAATGAATCAAAATGCATCCTGCTGTCATATATACCTAATTAAAATTTAAAAATTAAAAAGGCAAGTTACAAAATAAAGAGAGAGAGAGACAGAGAGAGAGAGACAGAGAGAGAGAGACAGAGAGAGAGAGAGCACATAAGAAAGGAAGAGATGACACCATCGAATGGGGAACCAGATAGCAACACAGGGCTCAGATCCACTCTTATGACAACCCCCTATACTGATAATTCACTTTAGGAGACCAGTATTTTCTTCCAAGTGCAAGGCCCCCATGACCCAAGGACTTCCCACTAGGCCCCACTGATATTGGCCTGCAGTGCCAGATACAAAGTAGCCAAAGATAGGAACTCTGAAGGTACAAAGGGGTGTCAGAAAAACCAGACAAGAGCTTCTAGAGAATGTTTGTTTACGCAGTTCTTGTCCGTCTCAGCCAAGGGCATGTACATGTCACATGGATGTTCTCAAACAGTTGTTTGAGGTGAACATTATTCTCCCCATTTTAAAGAGAAGGAAACTGAGACTTGGAAAAAATTATTTGCAGAAATCACACAGCTTATTAGTGTCAGGGTCAAGTCTGAAATCCAGTTCTCTGAATCTGAAGCTCATGTTCTGTTCAGGTCATTATGCTTCTTTCTAGAAAAGTTTATCTATATTCACCAGAGAACTTGGACTAATCTATGTGGGATGGCATTCTGTAATCATCTAGTCAAACACGCAGACTAGGATTGAAAAAATGTCACTGATCAATCCATTCAACTCTAAATACCTAGATTTCCTTTATCGTAGTTCTCAAATCATGCCCCGAAGAGAGACTCTGAGGACTTCACAGGAACAGAGAGGATGGGTACATATTATCTCCATCTTTACCCAACCGCCATTCCTCATCCCTTCAACCATAGCTACTCATTTCTACAGATTGGGATTATGTGTTTGAAAAGGGTTTAGACAATATCTGGTCTTCCAGAAACTCCCGCCTCTGGTTCAACAACTTTTGTAAGAGAAAACACAGAAACAAGATGTACTTCAAGATTCTCCAGAGCTGATCAGATGAAGATGTCTGGGCAATTTCCAGGAAATTATCTTCTTGGTGGAAGTCCCACCACACCAACAAAAACCATGCTCTGAGCTGAGCACAACCATAGATGTGAACAGCTGCCTTAAAATTTCTTCACATGCATTCATTTGCTCAATAATAATTGCATTAGAACCATTTCAGTTTGGTCCAGCAATCTGATCCAAGTGGGTAATGTTGTGGGACCAACAGAACAATCTCTCTGATGTCACCCTCAACAGATTAAAACAGGACACTAGCAAATCATGGCTGGTGATCTGTCAGGTACAAACTTATCAAATCTTTGAGTAGAGTTAGAAGTTATGTTGCTGGTTCCTGGTAAAACCAGTTCAGTAAGTTGCCACCTCTACACACTTTCTTTTACCTGCCCTATATTTACCTTTCTCCCTTTCCAGGAGTGACCCCTTAGTGTATGTGTTGGTGAACAAGTTCAACCTGATGTGGCTGAAGCACCAGTTGAACAAATAATTCTTGAGTTGACAGTCCTGACTGATGGCATCATTGCAAATGCATATTGGCCAGGTTTTTGTTCCATTAAACACCTTTCTAGGGGAGGAGTTACCTGTGTTCTGAAATGTTGGCTATGCTGAGCAGCTTTTCTTTTCCTTAGATAGGACTTCTTGGGCAACTTTCAAATCCTTGGTAATTCTGAGCAGTTAGAGTAGAAGATGTTTGTAATTTCCCCTGTGTTACCTGGATTCTTCACGTGCCCTCACCTTTGTCACCCTAGCTAATCCTGTGTGGGTTTAGAGAATGTAACAACATATTGCCTTTTGATATACTGAGGTGAGAAAATCTCATTTGGACCATCTCTGTGCAAGTCAGTTATCCTAGGATGTCTTAGATGCCTTCCAATTTTATCTACTATAGATTTGCTTCACTTAATAGACATCATAAGGAAATAAAAGCACATTTCTGGATAAAGGAGTTCCAAAAACTAGACATATAACTTTTTAAGATCCCAAAGTTTTAAAAATTTGTAACCATTTGCAATCCAAGTTTCTCCACCTACATCACACTAGCCCAGGGTTCAAACTTTACAAATTCTTAGCAAAAGATATTTCTCTCTTCTGGCCCTGTGGGGTAGTATAGAATTGTGGTGGCCATGGAGAGGAGATGCTTAGATCTCCTACAATGGGAACAGGATTGTCTGATGATCCAGCTGCTGCCCTTCTGGATCGACCATCACATTTGTACCAAGACTGTGTTTCCAAGGGAATGTTCCCAGCCAAAGACTGAACATAATGAGTTCCTGCAGGACATGGGACTTCTACCAGGAAAAGCTGGCTCACCACTCCCCATCAGCTTGGCCGAGACTTTCTTTCTACTTAATCCCTCTTCAGAGGAGTCAGACTTGCATCATGATCTGAAAATTGACCTTCACCTTCACTAGCTTCCTTCTTTTATTCCATTATAGGCATTGCCCTCAAGAAATGCTTTGCACATCTAGTCTTGGATTGGTGTGTGCCTCTTCAAGTCGACGCCATCTCGTTCCCAGCTATCTGTGGGAGGCATCTCAGGTGTGTTCATGGACATGGGCTGCACAACATCCACTCTCTTTCTCACCTCTGCTCCAACTCTGGTTTCCTGGAGAGATGCCTATCTCATAGTAACTTGCTGTCCTCAAAGGTTTTATGAGGTCTCACAGGGCTGCTGACATCTCTTCTCCTACTTATGGGGCCCCTGAAACAAACTTCTTGCAGATGCTTCCAAAGTCAAAACACATTAGAATCTCAGAATGGTCTGAAGCCCACAGCAGATAGATACATCCATCATATGTGTGCTCTGTTGAGTCACTGTCATCCTTACAAGGCTCCCCATGTAGAGCAGCCTGGTTCTGCATTGCCACATTTTACCTTTTGTGAAAAGAGGTCACTCCGTATTTACCCAGTCTCCTTCTCTTAGAACTTAGACCCAATCTGGAACTGAAGCAACAGCTTGCTGACAAATGTGCCATGTTTAACTCATATAATTCCTTTCTGCCACCAACATATATACTTGACCATACTTTACAATTATTTCTTCTTGACCACTCTGTGGTTGTTATTTTGTATTTCATAGTTTTGGGGGCAGCTGTGGGGTTAAGGTTGTACTAAAATATAAAGTTACAGATATTGGAGTGCAGCAAAGTAGGGTTTACAATACTTTGTTTGTAGGTGATGCTCAAGTTAAGGAAGAAGGAAACTGAAGTGATTCTATTGTTTGCCCAGGGAGCAGCTCTAGAGAGGCTACTGTGAGTAAACTGGGCAGATTTCCAAGAAAAAACAATGGTCACATTGGATGAAAAATTTCGACTACTAAATGTACACACACCCAAAACAAGCACATGTGTTATGGCAAAAGCTGTTGATTCCATCAGACCCCCCTCACACCTCTTCACAGTTTCTGTGTGCTCTTCCCCTGGCTTCATTGTGCTTTGACCTCTAAGAGCTTAAAACTATAGACTTTTCTTTGGAATAACTTTCCTTGGGTTGCTAGAACACATTACCTGCACAAGCTGTACCTGTGATTTGTACCTCTCTAGGCCATGCTTATCCAATGATTAACTGGTTCGAGAATATGGAAGCCCAGCTCCTTTGCCTTCTTATATTAGGACACATTTTAAAAGACTTATGTAATGAAAGATTTAAGGCATGTTGCTACATTAAAAAAATATATTAAAGTGATGAATTTCAAATATATACATTGAATAAAATTCCCAGCAAATTTTTAATGAGATTTTGGTGGAGAAATATTATTAAGATTCTAAAATTCATCTCACAGGAAAAAAGACATGAGAAAAAAAATCTGTAAAAAGAGAGAGAGAGAGAACAGAGGAGATCTTTTCTCACTATATTGAAAATGTATTATAAAATTACAGTAATATGGGGCTGGGATTATAGCTCAGTGGTAGAGCACTTGCCTAGCATGTGTGAGGTACTGAGCTCAAACCTCAGCATCACATAAATAAATAAAAGTATTGTGTCCATCTATAACTAATAAATAAATACGTAAATAAAAATTATAGTAATAGACTGACACCAGCAAATGATATGGTCCTGGTACACAAATATTAAAAGTAGAATAGAATAAAAAGCTCAGAATTAGATTCAAATCATTTACAGTATGGCAATTGTAAAAACATTTGAATCTGATAATGGTGATGGTTTTTAATCATTATGGAAATATTATTCAATGAATGATGTTGGGAATACAATGATAACTCACCCCAAAATGAAATCTATCCCAAGTGAATTAAAGTTTGAAAAAGAACCTCAGTCTTCTTGCTATGACAGCCTAGGAAATTCAGATTCATGCTCCTACTGAGAACGATCAGAAAATCTGAAAAAGGTATAAAATATAAAGGCATCTATGAGCTAAAAAGCCAGTGAAGATTAACAGAGTTAAGATCTGAGAGTTTAGCCGTCCCCTGCAAGTTCGGATGGGGCGGGGTGTGAACTTACCTGGCTGCTCAGAGAAACCAAGAGGAGTGTGCCAGCTTTATTCATGTCCTTTGGACCAGGGGCTGACTGACCCAACTGGGTTTTCTTGGCTGGAACCTCAGCAAGCCCTCCCTTCACTAAGGCTTCCTCTGTTCCTGGCTAACTCAGGTAATTCAGAGAACATAGGAATATGAATGAATGACATTACAGAACCGCAATCAGAAGAAACAGGAAAATGTTGGAACTCAATGGGGCTCACTAAGTTACCCAGGATGGCCTTGAACTTGTGATCCTCCCGTCTCAGCCTCCCAAGTCATTGGAATTACACTCATGGACCACTGCACCATCTTTTGATGGACATTTTTTGATTTTATAAATATTATTTTGGTTATTCTCACCAAGATGTACTAAACAAATTTTAGAAGTCTCCTTCCAATTTCTACCAAAAAAAAAAAAAAAAGCCAGATGGAATTTTGAACAGAATTCTGTTGAAAGTAAGAATCAATTTGTGGAAAATTCAAACCTTAAAATATTGAATCCTCTCAGCAATAAACATTATAGACTCCTTAGTATTTAAGTGTTCAATGTTTTCAGTATTGACAGTAAAGAACCTACATACTCATTAAGAATGCATCTTATATTTTTGATGCTTTCAGTAAATTTTTACATCTCATATTCCCATTCTTTGATACTTGTATATGGAAATCCAGTTGATTTTTACGTGTTGACATTTTATCTTGTAACATCATTATTTTTTGAAGTCTTCTTAGGATTTATATGTAAACAATCATTTTAGATGGCAATAAAACTAGTTCAACTATCTTCTTTTGTAATCTTTGTGCATTTTATTAATTTTTCTTTATATTTCAATAATTAGTATTATGTTAACTGTTATTTTTTCAAGACCCTTTCTTCAGGTTTAAGAGATTCCCCAAGGTGCAGAGTTTTTTCTTTTCATTCTGAATTAGTATTGAACTTGTTAAATTTTACTGCCTTTGTTGTGATTATCACATTTTAATCTTTATTCTGTAATATTATAAACTAAGTTGATAAATGTTTAAATGTTAAATAAAATTTTGATTCTTGGGGGAAAAAAAAAGATCTAAGAGTTTAAAGAAACTCAGAGGGGAAGTCCGGTATGTGGCCATGCTTTACTCCCAGAAGTACTGACCAATTTCAAAGCGGATAGACTATAGTACTATTGAAGTCTTGAGGAATTAAGGGAACAAAAATTGAAATAGTGTGGGAATAGAGAAACCCTCACATTGAACACAATTTCCAAACATTTGAATGCCTGAAACAGGATCAGATTGATTCTGAATTGTTAGAACCTCATGTACATGCTTAAAAGCCAATACAAATCTTTTCTGAGAGAAGATAAAGTCCTCATAGACCTTAAATTGTTCTATAATTTGCATGTGCAATGCCTGAAACCCCAAAATAAGTAACCTAGTCCACAATACTAGATGTCTGTAATAAAATTCATAAAGAATATGAGAACCCAAAAATAGATTAAGAGGAAAAACAGAAAATAGAATTATTACATATTTTAAAACAAGGGTGCTACGTTTATGGAGATAAAACACAAGTCTGAGGATTTTGTAAAAGATTATAAACTATAAAACCATATCAAATGAAAATTCTAAAACTGAAAATAAGATAATTAAAATAACAACTTAGTGGTTAAGTTGAACCACAGTTTAAGACTAAATTGAAGAGAATTAGAAAACTGGAAACTAGCTCAGAATAAATAAAGCACAGAGGGGAGGAAAAAGATGAGAAACTACAAAGAGCATTAAAAACAGAATATAAAGTGCTGGGCTCAGTGCACATGACCGTAGTCCCTGATACATGGGAGGCTGATGCAGAAGAATTGCTTGAACCCATGAGTTCAAGGCCAGCCTGGACAACATAGCAACATCTGGTATGCCTAGTACTGTAAATAAACAACAATAACCAATCAAACAAACAAAACCAGAGTCTGTAGTAAAACATTTGTGATACATGTATAATTGGGATATCTTCAGGAAAAAAGTCCAAATGGGGCACAAGCAATATTTAAGAGGTAATACCTGATGATTGCCTAAAACTGAAGATAGACATCAATCCCTAGATTTGAGAAGTTCTACAAATCCAAAACATGACAAATAAAATTAAAATTACCATAGTAAAACTAAAGACTAAAAAAACAAGGAAGAACAGCCAGAGAAAATGACATTATCTCATAATGAAGGTCACAAAAAGAATAAAAGCACAAAAGGGTAAATATCTAGCTAATTCAAATGACAACTGACTGTATAAAATAATAATAATAATGCCTTATGGTAACATATACATGAAGAACTAAACAAAAATTTTGGCATATAAGTTATGAGGAGGTAAATGGAGTTTACCTCCTCATAACTTATTCTAAGTTTCTCACATTACCTTGGAAAAGAGTAGAAATACCAAGCAATATTAGACTTTAATAAGTGAAGGATGAATATTTTACAGAAAAGTAAAATTATGTAGAAGTACTAAGCTAATGGAAGGAATAAAATGGAATATTAAAAAAATTCTGGGGGCTGAGGCTGTGGCTCAGTGGTAGAGTGCTTGCCTGTCATGTGTGAGGCCCTGGGTTCAATTCTCAGCACTGAATATAAATAAACAAATAAAATAAAGGTCCATACATCTAAAAAAGTATTTTAAAAAAAGAGAGACTGCCTTCTTTCATTAAAAAAAAATTCTGAGCCCCAAAGAAGGCAAAAAAGAGGAAGAAAGGAATCTAGACCAGCAAGAGGAAAAAGAATCAAATAGTAAAATGACAGATTAAATCTAAACATTCAGTAATTACCTTTAGTATAAATAAACACTCCAATCAAAAAATAAAGTTTGTCATAGAGGATTTAAAAAGTTACTGTATGCTGCTTATTAAAGACTCATCTAAAGTACAAAGGTATGGAAATGGATGGAAAAAGAAAGCTGGAGCCATTTTTTTTTAATATCACAAAAGTGGATTTTGGATGCAGAAGATATTACCAGAGATAAATCGGATTAATCATAATGATAAAATTTTCAGTTCACTGGAAAGATTTTTGTAATTCTAAGATTCTATGCCTTTGATAACATAGATGAAATTCATGAACAAGGATTGATAGAAGTAGAGATAAAGTAGTGCTTTTCATGTGATCTGTAGTGAAGGGACGTTACAAATTTAATCTGTTGCAGATTACTACTTCCAAAAAATACAATAAAAATGAACTATTAAAAAACAAGAGAATACAAATTTAGTGATCACATGTATGCATGCTGTAGCAATATCAAATTGGTAATATAGTCACTAAATGCTTATTTTAATTTCCTACTTATGTGCTTTTGGGTGACAGTTTGCAGATTACCACTGGCCAGCAGAACACAATGTGAATAAAACTGAAACAGAAAATGCCAAAATCAAAGTGGGAGACTTGACACATTTGTCAACAAATCTGATAGAAGAAGCAGGGGGGAAAAAAAAAGAAACGTGGAGAAAAAAACTAATAAATTTAATCTAATTGACATATATAGAACCTTACACCTACCAACTGCAGATGGGGACTCTTTGTAAGCACACATGGAATATAAACAAAAATTGTTTGTATGCTTTAAGACAGGAGTCATGCCAAATATGTTCTTTGGAGTAGAATTAGACTAGAAATGAACTTTTTAAAAATCTTAACTAAAAATCCTCCATATGTTTGGAAGTCTAAAACTAGACATTTCACTAATCCACGAGTTAAAGAAGAAACCATAACAGAAATTAGAAAATATTATGAATAGTAAAAAAAAGGAGCATACCCCAAAACTTTTGGAATTCTGTTGAGAGCAACATAGGGCCTTAAATGCAATTCAGAAAGGAAGGAAAGTTGAATATCAATATATCTATTTCAAGAAATTGGAGCAGTACAAGAAATTAAACTAAAAAAAAAGCAGAAAGACACAGTGAAGAGCAAGAATAAAAAAAGATTAAACATAAAATAATTTTTTTCAAAACCACAATAATACTAAAAGAAAATACATATGAGTATTTTTTAAAATAGTTGGAACCCAAAGAGCCTAAGTATGACACTAAAGGTAGAAACCATAAAGAAAAAGGACAGATCAATTTGACTGTTTCCTTTTTTGAAAATATAAATGTCAAAATCACTACAAAAGATAATGCAAGACAAATGACCACACAGGCAAAATATTTGTAAATCATAAGGAGTTCGTATCATTCCTAGGTAAAGAGAATATGCAAATCAATACATAAAAGAAAAAATTTATATCTTACTTACAAAGGTAACAAAAGCAAGAATAATAATCAGTAGTGATGAGTCTCTTAAGAGCTAATGTAGGGAATAGAAACAGCGAATGTTTTTGTGGAGCAAAGTTTAACAATATGTCTCAAAAGACTTAAATGCAAACCACTTAGTTCAGGAAATCTATTAAGAATTTTTTTTAAAATCAAATTAAAACAAGATTGTATTGTGTACACGAAAGTTGGCCAGGACTGTCTCTTACAAGATTCCATGCTAGAGATCATCCCCCTGATCTTCAGGAAAAAGTTTTTACAGCCCAAAAAGTTACAATGGAGGTGGGTGTCTAAGGTACTTACAGCTAACAAGATTTTGACAATCATAATACAAAGGCAAATAGCAGGTTAAGGATCTACATGGCTAACATTTCAAGGCAAAAAATAAATTCAGCTCCAGACATTAGAATTTATGAGCTTCCACTGAGATTTAGAGAAAATTGTTATTTGGTCAGCAGGAGCCAGAATTTATGAGGCACCAGTAAGGTTTTAGAGAGGGTTGTTATCTGGTAAGGGATAGCCAGGCATAGGTGAATTCAAAACACAGGTAGAAATTGCAAGCAAGTTTAAAACATCAAAATATTGTCAGGCAAAAGAGAAATTTTAGTTTTCTTACACAAAACAGAAATAAACTTTTTACTTCTAAAAGCTCTAAGAGAAGATTTTATTTTTTTGTATTTTCTCATATCTAATGGCTTCTGGCATCCTTTGTTTGTGACCATAAATGCTTCTCTTTTGTGTTTATGGGGCTTCCAAAACAACAACAACAAAATATATATATATATATAGATAGATAAGCCCTTCTCAGAGGGAAGATATTTCTAACATAGCAAGTAACTACCCTTTAACCCACAGAGTCTGACAACCATATTATAGGATATGAAAGAACCTCCAATATGCTTGTTCTTCCAACCATTGATTGCAAAGATTGACAAAAGTCAATTTGCACAGAACGAGTGAGTTGAGTCTCTGCTCTTCCGTCCAGAACAGGAGGTAAAAGAGCCCCCAAAGTGAGTTTAAGACAGGGCTTTAGATGACATAGCTGACAAAATCCAAAGTAGAAATATTTAATTGTTTTTCTGTCTTACATTCTTTCATAGCACCTTTATTAAGATCCTCAAGTACTTGGTGCACGCTGGTGCAGAATGACTTGCTACAGCAGGTCAAGGGCACAGGCGTCACCGGCTCCTTCAAGCTCCATTGCTAAAAGCTGGTGGCCAGCTAATGGTGGGCCCCTTTTCCGCGCCTGCCATGCAAAAACCCAAGAAGCCCGCAGCCACTCGGACACCTGACCCAGTATCCCCAAGGTGCCCAAGGGCTGCAAGTGACAACGTGACAACGTGGAGGGGGACAGTCCCCGCTGGGCCACGACCTCACCTACCCTCCCCCACGCGCCACTCTGGCCTCCCCCTCTATTAAGAATTTTGCCTTGGGAAAAATAATCATGGACATAGGCAAAGATGTTTTTACATATATGTTTATTATATCACTGTTACTTGTAGTTTTAAAAAATATAAACTAAATAAACATCCAAAATTAGAGGGCTGGTAAAAAAGAAAAATTTGTATGGGGTAGTGTAGCTCAGTTGTAGAGCTCATAGTTAGTATATATGCAAGGCCTGGGTTCCATCCCCAGCATCAAAAACAATAACAAAAGACCTTTGGTACCCCCAGTCAACATAATAGAGTAATACAGTTTAACTAGATAAGATAATAACAGGAAAGCCAGGCATGGTAGCACATGCCTGTATTCCAAGGTACCTGGGAGGCTGGGCAGGAGGATCTGGAGTCAAGCCAGCCTGAACAACACAGTAAGACCCTATGTCAGAAATAAATAAATAAACAAACAAACAAACAAATAAATCAAACAGCAGGGCTGGGTATGTAGCTCAGTGGTAGAGCTCAGGATTCGTGTGCAAGGCCCTGCATTCAAACCCCAGCAAACACACACACACAAAACAGATAACAGCAGAGAAGATTTAATAAATGAAAAGGAAAATAATGTATTGGTAAGGAATAAAGCAAGTTACAAAAAAATATAATTTTTCTTTTGTTATAGGTAGTTAGGTTAGACAATGATTTTTTCATTGTTTTTAGAGGTTGTTTTTATTTTATTCACTTATCTGTATTTCTAAAATACCTAAAGCAAACATATATTACTTTTAACCAGAAAAATTGTATTTAAAAATCTCCTTTGCATTCAAAAACTTTCACCTTTGCTTTCAAATTTCAAATGAAATGAAAAATAATCAGTTAAGGAATCAAGAGTCCTAGTTTTTACCTTATTTGCAGTAATGGCTTCTTTATTCCATTTTTTCCTTTTCATCTTATCGCCATATATGGTTTCTTATAGGAAATAGAACATTATTTCCAAAGTACTTAATTCTGTAGAAAGACAATCTATTTACTCATATAATGCATATTTGTTAAACACATTTCATTGCCCAATAGTGTGCCAAAGAAAGAGAATATAGTGGTGACATCGACCAGTCACCTCTGCAATTGTGGTACACAAGGTACAGAGTCATTCTGACCAGATGTGTCATATTTAGCAATCACATAAGGACAATTTTCTAATGGAAACCACTCCTCCAAAAGTCTGGAGCCCTTCTATGCACATTTAGTGTCCTAAGTTTATTAGCATGAGCTTGCAACTCATCCTTCAAAAATTAGACTGTAGTCAGGTATTGTGGCACACATCTGTAATCCCAGTAACTTGGGAGGCTGAGGCAGGAGGAGTGCAAGTTCAAAGGCAAGCCTTAGCAACTTAGCAAGACCCTGTCTCAAAATAAAATATAAAAATGACTAGAGATATAATTCAGTGCTAAAGCTCCCCGGGGTTCTCTCTCCAGCACTCACCTGCACACACACACACAAGACTATCACTCTCTTATCGAGAAGTAAGATAATATTTTATTTAAGTATTTTTAAAGCTAAATTTTAAATATTTGAGTCTTAAGACAGTTAACCTTTTAAGAAATACATTAATGAATAAAGGTGTCAACAAAGATGTCCTTCTTCCTGTGAAGGACAGAAGGAAGAGGCTGTTAGAGTGCACTTGTGCAAGAAGACCATAAAGACTTGGTTCCTACTGGCAGACATGCAGACAGAAATTCATTTCCCAGCACAATGAATCAGCACAATGACAGATCTCATGCAGCCCTAGGAATGACACAAGTCATAACACAGCATGAGAAATGAACTCTGCGTATATTCAGTTTTCTCTCAATTTGTTTCCTGCTCTGAAGGTTCCAATGCTGAGCTGCCTAGAACCAGATGTGACCTCAAGTTCAGGTGAATCTGAGTCAACAGGTCTTGGTGGAAGTGGACAAATAGGCAGAAATGGAGGCTGTCACAGGCATGCAGACGCCTGCCTGGCCTGGGACATATGGGCTTTCATCCAGATGAGGTGAGGATTTAGTTATCTATTGCTGAGTAATAACATACCACAAAACTTAGTGGTTTAAAACAAATGTAATGTCTATTCAGTTTTTATGAATAGACATATTCAGTTTTTATGGGAGCTGAAGAGGCTCAGCTGGGCAGCTATCTTGATTTACATGTTGTGGCTGAAAGAACCAAACTGTGTTCACCTGGGAGCTTTTTGTTCCAATGGATAGTTCAAGATGGCGCCTCTCCCTTTAGAGTCTCTGTATGCGTAGTGTCAATTGTCAAGTCTGGCCTGAGTGACTTCACAATATGGCAGATGACTTCCAGAATACAAGCCTCCATGTGTAAGTGCTAGTGGGGCATCTACTTGCATCCTATTTCCCTTTGGCCCAAAACAAGTCACATGGCCCATCCCCAGAGTCAATTTAGGAGGCACCACGCAAGCTGTGACTATTTGGAGGTGCCGTTTCGTAGGCGCCATCAACCTTATAGTCTACCTCAGAGACCAAGACCAGCAAACAGGAGTGGGAAGAGAGTATAAAAGATGGTTGTAGCAGGAGGAGGTAGTAGAGCAGAGGCCATAATAAGAATATGGCCACCACCCAAGACTGTGGCCTAATGAGAGTTAGGGGTGGTGCAAGGGAATTCAACTGAGGAGAGGAAGACAGGTTTATGGTGGCTGGTTAAATAGAGGCAGCCTGTAACAAGGTCAGGAAAGTGGAATAAAAATCAAAGGTGGCACAAGAGAAACTAAGCAAAGATAGAAAAAAAAATACTGATTTTTCATAAACAGAAATTGGGAAAATAAAAACACAAATCTTTGGTTCCAATTTTTTTAAAATGAGGAAGCTGGGATCTTCTGATTTGCTCCTGGGATGTTCCTTCCCATTTTAGAGTGAGAAGGCCCAATGGGTGGTCAGGTAGCTCCCTGGCTGCTTCTCTCTCCCATCTTATTCTCAGACCCAGCCTCTCTGTAACCCAAACATTAGCTCAGATGCTTAAACGTTAATGTAATCCAGGTCAGTTTCACTTTTATATATAAGATATTTTAAATATTTGTACAAAGGTGAAAATATGAGTAATTTGACCAGTAGACTTATGGAGAGGGAAAAGATGGCTTATGAGGTCCCTCATGATTCTCTGACCTCATCTTCTGCTCCCCTGCCCCCATTCCCCACCCCAGGCACTCTGGCCAGACCAGCCAGTTGCTCTACAATGGAGACTTGTACCTGCCATATGTCCCTGTCTGAAAGTCTCTTTCCTGAATATCCACACAGCACTTCAGATCTGTGCTGATAGGTTAGCTCACACATGATTTTCCTAGCCATTTCCTGACACTATTTAAAAGTGCAACACACCATTTCTCCACACAGCTCTCTCTCTTCTCTGCTCCATTTTTTTCTAACACCATAAATAAACACACACACACACACACACACACACACACACACACACAGACACAGAGAGAGAGAGAGAGAGAGAGAGAGAGAGAGAGAAACTGCTTTTGCTTTTTGTCATTGCTGTTTGTCTGAATTCTTTTGCAGTTTTCCAAGATGCCAGGATGATTCTAACATGCAATAATTCCATAAGGAGCAGCTCAAGGGTATTAGCTTCAGAATTATCCTGAGTTGGATTCCACTCTTGCCTTGTAGCTGAGAAGCCCCATGACCTTGGGCAGTTTCTTAATTCTCCAAACCTCATCTGCAAAATGCAAGTCATAAAAGTCTTTCTTATCTCCCAAGTTCCTGTAAAGATTAAATGAGATATACAAGCATGGAGCTCAAGCTCATGGTGTATGGCACGTAGTAAAACCAACAAGGTTTTTAGGGGAGAGGGTGGGATTCTACTTGTCTGTGATGTTTGTGCTCACCTGCTTAAGAACAGAAAACCTGGTTGCATTACTGCTTCACTTTCTGCTGGTGGGTATGGTTGGGATTGCTTGGCAAAGAAACTTCTTGAACTTTTAGAACCCCAGTCTCTCTTAGGTGTTCATAAACTCTTCATTGTTCATAGGCCTGCTCTAATCTTTTAGAGAAAAATGAAGAATATTGATATTGAAGCTGCCAGAGGTTCTTGGCTAGGAAATATCAGTGAAGTTCCTTTTGAGGACTTAAGTGTATACAATGATTGTATTTGAGTTTTGAATTTGAAAGAAGTATATGACAAACTTTTAAAAAAAAAAAAACTTTTTGTCTAAGGAAGAGATCATCCCATAAACTGTCCCAAGATTCTGGCCCCAGGCACTTCATTTCCTAATGGAACCTTCAGGTTTGTACCAGGAATAGTTCCAGGATTTCTTCATGCTGCCTGCTGTTTGTTTATTTCAAAACCTTGTCTCTGGGGACATTATATTAAAGTGAATTTTCTGTAAAAACAGTTTCTCTCTAGCTTATTCCTTCTGGAAAGATTGGATAGGAATAAAAGAGAAATTTTTTTTTTAATATCTTGTATTTGTTACTTATTTTAAACATAATAAAATTTATGGAGCTCTAGTGACATGGAGAGTCCAAAGCGGTGACTCTGTCCTTCAGACTGCTTATATTCTATTAGAGGAATCAGACTTGCATGTCGCCAGCTGTAATGGTGCTTGTGAAGTGCTACTGTTACAGTCCAAACACAGCAGAGGGAAAGAGTGGGTATGCAGGAAGTGTTCTCAAGAACCTCCCGAAAGAGAGATTTCAAGAGATCAAAGAAAAGCAAAGGCTCAGGATAGAACAACAGGTTGCTCATTTGCAGAGGCAGAGAGAATAGGCAGGGTCATGGGAGAAGTGACCAAAGACAGTCCTACAGAGGCAGGTAGGGCAGATATGAAGAGCCAGAGGCGTCCACTTCAAAATTCAAATGTCATCCTGTAATTGATGGGAGCTGCTGGAACTTTTTGAGCAAAAGTAGCTCTATATTAAAGATCACTTTGAGACAGGCCTCCCACCTGGACCAGAAACTAACGTGGCATTATTCCAGAATAATTTTAGAAATGATGTGGGTGATCTTTTGGGACTGTCACTGTGGAAATCCCATTCCCAGGTAAGGAGCAGGGCCACAAGAGAGGCTATCGAAGCAACACAGATCCCAGAGGGCCTCTGTTCCTCTTTGGAGGCCTGGTATGTGGGGTGACCCTCAACAGCAATCTATTCACAGAATGACATTCTCCTTAGGCTGGTTGGAAACGAAGTCACCCTTCTGCTCACACACAGTCCCTGGGACCAGCCAATGTGGAAGGCCCATGGCTGAGGGCCACAAGGAAGGGGTGAGAAGAAGCCCACCCGAAGGCAAATGCTCTGAAGCTGCCTCACGGTTTTTTGTCTTTAAGGAATAACTGAGAGACAGCTGTCCCTCAGCTCCTTCCTCTGGCCTACTGTCTTCAGAAGGAGAACTGGGACAAAGATTTGAAAGTCCTTTATTTGGAAAGTCATCCTAGAAATCGCTAGTAGAGGAGTGGGGAGGTGAGACAGGGAAGTGGGGAGGTCTCTACAGTGTCCATGAGAGCAGGTGATGCTGAGGTGACTGGGAAGAAGTCACCACGGAGACTTCTGGGTAACTGCATAGAACAAGGGCAACTCCTCGCTGTCCCTGGCTGCAGACTGCTCCCAGGGTGGAATGTCCCAACACTTCCTGAACTTCAGCACACCCACCCAGGCACAAGCATGGTCCACTGGCCGAAGTCTCAATACTGCAACAGGAGAGCTATCCGCAGGTACAGAAAGGACAAGAGCTGAGGGTACAGGATGGGCACAGATGATGGCTGCCACACCTGCCCAGCCTTAAAATATCAGCAGGGGGGCAGCCATAATGCTTGGCACTGGGATAAGAGGTAGATTCTATGCCTGCCTGCTCCCAAGTAGTTAGGACTGTCCTTTCTCCCTCTGTAGTGGGGATGTGTATTATATCCTGATTTCCTTTTGGACAGTGTGGTAGGATTGTTATTAGCTCTTGGTCCTCTTCTAGACAGGAGGACAGCATATGACCCAGGCTAGACCTGTAGCCTTGTCCACTATGAAAACCAACTCAAGCTAAATGGCAGAGATCAAAAATGGTGGCTTTGTCCAGCTCCTGCCTCGTGACTCCTCCAGAGCTGCTAGGTGCTGTCTGGGTTTTTTTCTTTTATTTTCATTGCTCCCAGCTTTCTCTGTGATCCTGGGGAGGCCCCCACATTTCTTTTACTTAATCATTCCAGAATCTGTTTTTATCATTTGCCATCAAAGAACCCAGATATAGCCCTTACTGCAATTCAATCATTTCCAAAGTGTTTATTGAAGATGTACTATATTAGAAAACTCACTGGACATGCAGGTAAGAAGAAAAAAGTATGCCTGCCTTCCTCAGGCCCTGAGTAAAATAGCAAGAAAAGAGTGGATAAATGGTCCCCTATCAAGCCAGGCGTGGTGGCACACACCTGTAATCCCAGTGGCTCGGGAGGCTGATACAGGAGGATCAGGAGTTCAAAGCCAGCCTCAGGTGAGATGCTAAGCAACTCAATGAGACCCTAAATAAAATACAAAATAGGGCTGGGGATGTGGCTCAGTGGTTGAGCACCCCTGAGTTCAATCTCTGATAGCCCCCCCCGCCACACACACACACACAATAGTCCCCTACCAGCCGGAGTGACAGGTATTAACAAAGGCAAAGAACAGAATATTTACAAATAAATCTGTAGGATCTTAATACAGATTGGAGCAGAGGAGACAGCAGAGAGGATGTTTCATGCAAACAGAGATGTGAAGATTTATGAAGAATATTCCAAGTAGAGGGATAAAGGATAGCATCAATAAAGAAAGACCAGATGCAGGAAATGGGACTGCCTACCTCTGCCCACCTTTGGTCTTTGTTTATCTGCTTGTTCATTTGATCACACCCATTTGGTCACATGGCAGTAATCCTAGCTTCAGGATTACTTCTCCATGCACTCCCTGAGCACTGAGGTTCCAGGCAGCAAACCAAGTTGGCCTCTTTGGATGAATGTGATGCTGAGTGGCTGGCGGGAGTGTGGCTGGGGTGGTGGTGCTGAGGGGGAACCGCCCAGGTCCATCCCAGTGGACAACAGACTCACTTTTCCCACTGTTGAGACCTGACCTTCAGCTGTCAGATGGCTCTAGAGTCATCCTGTCTTGGGAACTCCAAGTCTCCTGACCCTTCCTTTGAGATTGTGCTGTGGCTCAACTTTTCCCTCTACCCAATCCTGCTTCTTCCCCTTCCTCTCTACAGGCACTGATCCCAAAAGCAATTCTTTTAAAAGTCCTATACATGAATCCTTATCTCAGGGTCTGCTGCTTAGAGAATCACCCTGCAACAGAGTAAAAGAACTGGGATCAGGGATTAGGAGATTGTGGTTGAGTCTGTCACAGCCTAGGTTCTGGGACCAGCCCGGGAACTCTCTGTGAGGCCTGGTACAGAGCTCTGAGCTTGGCAGATGCAAACTCTCAATGGATACTTGTCGATTCAGGTGATGATGGAACTTTCCCCATTAAATGCCTGAAGAGCCCACACAATTATCAGGTATTATTATTTAGAGTTGGGAAAAGGGGGAAAAAGATAATTTCAGTGAAAAGGTGAAAGATTGGATTAAAAGTCCCTGACAGTGGAGCTAGAAAGAGCAGGGAAAGAGAATGACACAGGGGGACACAATGAAGAGGAGAAGGAGAACAAGTACTCGAAAAATGCACAGAGGCCCAGAAAGTAAAGGATGAACCAGCCCACCGATCAATGGGCATTCGACAGTGTGTCCCACATCCAGAAATGTCCAGCAGGGTAAGCAATCATGTAAAGTGAAGGCTCACATTCAGTCTTCTAGAAAGGTCTCATTGGTTCTCAGTAGTCTGTTTGGAAAAGAGTGGGGCAGGATAGATCTGTCTCCTTTGCCATTGTGGATCCTGATCCTAAGAAATTGCTGGTATCCAGTAGTCACCTACCAACTTAGGTGTTTGCAAACAAAATAGGTAGTTTATTGACACTAATGCAAACAAGGATTGAAATAATATGTTGGAACACTTGTCTGCTACCAACCTCTGCCACCCGTGTATGAAAACACATACCTACTTACCCCCAGTTTCTTTAGCGCAGGTAGCAATTATAAACAAAACTGCTTCCTGGTACATTAGAAATAGATTTTCCTGTACATAAGACCAAGAAAGGAATCCCTAAGGCCCTCTCTATATTTATTTAAGGCCTATGCACATTAATAATTCTTTTAAAAATATGTAAGTGAACTACTAAGAAGACGGCATGCTTTTAAATTTCATCATGAAGGAATAAACACGTGTTATAGAACATAGACAAAGATATCTCAAGACACATTTGAAGCCCACACTAACAGGATATTGAAGGAAGAGGGATTGTTTCAAAATGAAATAGCCCCTCTTTGCAGTGAGGCTACATCAAAGCAAGTTCCTCTTATCTTTAGGAATCTGGACTTTTCCTCTAAGTGGGGAATAGGAATCCCACATACCCACATGTGCAAGGTGATCCCTTCTTCTCTTTTAACCTTGTCCCGTTGACCTTTGGTGCATTTCTACACAATGATCTGCCATCTTCCCGCTGGTTTGTGATCTTTCTGTGGGTAGGGACTTTCTCTTTAATCTCCCATTCCTCAGTACACTGCAGATTACCTGCTACAAGGGAGATACTCAAAACATATCTAAGGGAAGGAAAGGAGGGAAGGGAAGGGGGTTGGGTGTGATTCAAAACTCATTCAGAATTGTCAAATGCTTTATGCCTGGAGAAGTAGGGTATAGAGAGATTAGCTCTATACCCCAGCTCTGCCATTTACATGTATGTCCTTAGCAGAGGCACTTTACTGCCAAGCCTCAGTGTCCTCATCAGTTGATTGGGGATTATTATTTCTACCTTAAAGAGGTCTTGAGTGATTAAATGAAATAAAATAACATGAAAGGATTCAGCAAATTATTAAGTGCCATGTAATTGTTGCTTACTATTATTATTACACTGGAATCAAAGTCAACAAGTGAACCTTTCTTCTGTGTGCAAAGCATTATATTATGATAGAATATTTTAAAGGAGGGAAAAAGGTTTTCTTTAATTAATGTTTCCTCCTTAGATTTGGGATTTTGCTGTATTGGATAGTTATCATTTTCTTACACTAACTGAGAGCAACAACCATTCCCATGGTTTTTTGTTTGTTTGTTTATTTGTTTGTTTGTTTAGTAGCCTCCAGTCAAATCAGAACCACTTGAGAACCTAAACACAGATTTCTAAGTCCCAACCTCAAGGAATACAACTCCATTGTTCTAGAGTGGGGATGGGGAAATGTATTTTTTGTTTGTTTGTTTTGCAGTGCTAAGGATTAAACCCAGGGCCTCACCTAGGCTAGGCAAGCACTCTACCAGAAAGCCACACCCTTAGCTCAGGGAAATCCATAGGTTAACAAGCTCTCCAGGGGCTGAGGGTTGCTCAATAGTAGAGCATGCAGAAGGCCCTGGGTTCAAGGCCCAGTACAAAAAAAAAAAAAAAAAAAGGAAGGAAGGAAAGAATGAAAAAAGGAAGGAAGGAAAGAGAAAAAGAAAAGAAAGCTTTCCAGATGCATCTGAAGCACAGCCAGGCAAGGAGCCTGGACAGATTTCTTTTTCCATTTAATGCTCTCAGAACAGTTTTAACTGGACATTTTCAAGCTTGGACAAATGAGTTTGCAACTGGCTGGCTAATTGCCTAGAAGATGCTAGGAAGATTCATGGCATTAGATTTGGGGGCTCTTTATTTGTTTGTTTTCTTTAGGAGATCTATTTATTTATTTAGAACTTCAAAGCGAACAATTCTTCTAATTGCTACTGTAACATCTTTCTTTTTATTTATTTTTTGGTGCATGCAGGATAAGCATAGTACCACTGAACTACACCCCCAACTCCTTGGTAGCATGTTTTCCCAGAGCCCAGTCACAAAGAGGTCAAAGGTGTCAGCTCAAACCAGCAGTTGTGGTTTCATTAATCCAGCAGACATACTTTCCCCCCAAATAAAAAGAGAACACTGGTCCTCCTCCTTGCTCTGTCCTTGTCTTCTTGTCTTCTGTTGTTCTGGGATCCTGAGCAGCTCCATGTCCTCCCTGACAGAAACAAGTTCTATTGTTCGCCCCACTCAGGAAGGAGGGTTCTCTGGCAGCTATGGGAACAGCAACTGCTGAGTAGTCCCCGCAAAGAAGTGCTGGTCTTTCAGACTCCAAGGGGACAGCCTGCCTGCATCATACCCTCCAAGGCAGCCAGCCCAGGTCTTTAACCTTCACACCTTCCAGGTGAGGGGAGTTCTGTTCCCCATTTTCTGGTTAGATGAGGCTGCTAAGGTTTGGGTTCTGAATAACTGATAACTCCCTAGTGCCAGTTTCTCTTAAGGGCTCTTGTTGACTTCATAAAGTCTATCTTCATTTCCTTAAAGTGGTCTGGTCACATGTGAAGATATAACATTTCAGGCCAAGCCTTGGCAGCATGACCACTGTTGCTAACTGCATCCTCACCCAACTGCTATAAGCTGTAAATACCCCCTGAAAATTAGTTTTCTTAAATCTGTGCTGGCTTAGTTGGGGGTCCAGTTTCCTGACCTACAGCCCCTAAAATGAGTAGAGTGATTTTTATTGTCCCATCTGGGTCACCAAAACTAAAGGGAAGTTTTAAATTTACTCTTTTTTCTCCCTGGAAGTTCAACAGTCCTGGTCTATGCAATCAACTGGCAATAGAAAAATAACAGGAAAAGAACACAGGAAACTTATCAAATGCCTAAGGCATGGGAGTAGTAGACTCAAACTTTGTTATTTGAAACTAGCAAATGTGATAGTAGAGATGCCAGCATGAGCATGACATTCCTGAAATGAATTCACAAATATGCATGTGGATGAAATCAAAGCCCTGGGGCTGGAGTTAGAGATAGGAGTTTAGCAGAACACTTAGAAAAATATTTTCCATCTTTTTTTGTTGTATTTCCTCTGCTTCAGGGAGCATAAAATATATCTCCATCTATTTCATAGAAGGTTTTTTGATGTGAAAAATGAATGATCCTTTGAACTCCCTGGAAAGATTCCATATATCATCATCTTTGGACTTAGGAAAATATTTCCAGGATTATCATCAAGCACAAATCTTGTAAAAATTGAAACTCTCCATTTCAGTTCTATGGAAATCCTCAGGTATAACTGATGGGAAAGTAAATTGGCGCAAACACTTTGGAAAACTGTTAGTAGTAACTAGTAAAGCTGAACATTTGAATATCCTTTTTTATTCCTATGTACATACCCAACAGAAATGCCTGTATATGTTTACCAAAGGACAAATACTAGAATGTTCATACCACTTATCATAATAGCTCAAAACTGCAAAATAACCAAATCAACATCTACAATAGAATGGATAAATAAATTGTGATATATTCACATGCAGAATACTATACAGAAAAGAAAATGAATTATCTATATTTATATAGAGAATTAGATGCATGATCACTTCAGAAAAGCACAGTGGAAATCAATATAATAAATAAGGATCAATGTAGATGCTACTTTCCCCGGCATTCAGTGAATATCTCTCTAACAATTCTCTAGACATAGATAGGAGTTATTTTGTAAACATGGGTGTAAACTTAAACAAAAAGCAAATTAAATTGTAAAACAAAATCACAGGGGTAACCCCCCATTCATCTTTTACAAGATGAAGGAAAAAGAGGAACTTGCATTTCTGGAGACCCTTAAAGCAGCCTCTTTCTGGTCCCTCCTTTGATGAGTGCTGATAAGGAAATAGTTGGGATTCTAAGGTAAATAGTGTTTTTCTGATTAACCTACCTCAGGGGTGGGAGGTGATGGAAAAGAGAGGGACTTCTACTGCATTTGCTCTGGTGACTTTCTGAGAGATCATTTTACATAAGACCAAAGTGGAAAGAAGAAGAGAGAAGGCACAGAACAAAGGAGAGAGAAGGTACAGCCCCAGTTACTGCCACTGCCACAAGCCACAGGGGACCTGAGCAAACAAGCCAGAAGAGGATGGTGATGGGATAATGAAGACTTGGAGGATTTGAAAACTGATTTCAGAGCTGACCCAAGGAAACAAATAACAAAAATCATGTGTCCTTAACCTAGCTGTTCTTAATTGAAATAACTGCACTGTTTCTTCTATGACTTATAGAAGATACAAGATATACCTCCATCTTTTGTATCTTATATGTCTTTGAATAACAGGTTGTATATGTTAATTCTTAGATTCTTCCCAACTGAAGCTGAGCTCAAAAATGAAATTCTTATTTATTGCATGATTCCTTCTCCAATTGGGTTTTGCAAAATTCTCATAAAATGAAGATTAATTAATTTAACTGGGGAGGGGGCAGAAAATTGCCTTTCCAGCTGTCTGCAATGCTGCCCATCTGACCTGGGTGACTGAGTTTATTATTGATCACCTAAGGGAGTCAAGGATGCTCTGAGAAGGTAAAGGGCCATCTCCCCTGCCCTGCAGCTTTTTCCAGTGTGTTTTTAAATTGAAGCTACCAGAACAGAAAGCCTTTAATGCTTGATAAATGTCTCCTTAGAGACATTTCTGTATCAAAATCTCAAATTGATATAGGCTGTTAGTGTTCATTGTTACTGATTAATAATGGGGAGCCAAGCCAAGCCATCAATAGCCCACTGTTTTTAAACACACACAGGCCCCACCCTGGTCCTCTAGCTGCATTAGCCTTTTTAATACTTATAACTCTATAAGGTAAGCACAAACATTAGCACCAATCTACAGATGAGGAAATGGAGGCAAATGAAGGGTAAGTTACTTGCCAAGGTCACAGAGCTAATATCTGAGGCTCCAAAGGGTGTGCTCTGAGCAGAGGGCCTGGTGCCAAGCACCTGACTCATGAATGCTAAGGGCAATTAAAGTTAGCATGGAGACCAATTTCCTTGCAACAAGTTCAGGGTCCTTTCTTTCTTTTTTTTTTTTTCAGGGTCCTTTCTATACGTTCTCTGATTATTTCAAGTGACTTTGGAAGGTTGCAGGACCCCACAGTATACGCTAGGTTATTGACATTAGGTATTAGCCTCCTCACCTTGAACTACAGTGTGTGCTCAGTTTCTGCTCAAGAAGGGAGAGGTGTGCATGTGCATGAGTATCTGTGTGTCTCTGTGTTTGAGAGTGCATGTGTGCAAGTATAGGGATTATGTAAATGAATGTATATGAGTATGTAGGAATTTGTGTATATGGGAAGTTTGTGACTATATGAATGCATTTGGGAGTGTGTGACATAATAATGTAGAGAGTGTGAATGAATACGTGCATATAAGTGTTGATGGTAGATTGTGTGAAAGTGTGAATGTGCATGTGTGTGTGTGGCAGTGTGTGTTCCTAAGTATATGAATGCACATGCAAATTTAAAAATGAGTATACAGATAAATGTATATGCATGTCTAAGTGTGTGCCTGTGTGTCTGGGTGAATGTGTGTGCATGCCCTGTGCCACCGTTGACTGAGCTCCCTGGACAATTCCCCATGACTGCTGTCCCTACTTAAGGTCTTTTAGGGTTTCCTTTTCTCCCGAAGGACTGGGGTGCATAGGAAGGTGGCTAGGTCATACAGAGATGGCTGAGGTGGGGCTCATGGCACAGGCTTTGGAGTCAGACAGATTTGCGCTCAAATCCCTGCTCTGCTTCCAGATATTATTGATGATGGGCAAGCCACTTAACTTTTCTGGTTCTCACTTTCCTTGCCTGACAACAGGTAGCAATAAGGTCCAGGATGAAAGTTCGTGGTGATGATAACTTAGCAAATGCACCTAAATAGGAACACTAGGGGTGGCCTTTGTTCAGAGTATATGCTTAATAAATGATATCATTATACCAATGGACAATGAAAACATTTTTTTCTTTCCTGTTTCTTTTTTCCAAGATGCTACTTCAGGCCTAATCAGCAGTGGATTAGGCGCCACATAAGGTTTGCAGAAGCTTTGTGGTCCATCTTAATTGGCCATTAGGGCACTTTGGAACCCATTGACAAATGAGGCCCCAGGATCAGAAGGAGTTAATACACTGGAACAGTGACAGCACTCCTCATGAAATCAGCCTTAAGCTTTCCAAGAGGAAAGTGAAAAAGTCCCTATTACACAACAAACACCATGTGACAGCTCAAAATAGTGACTTGGGTGAACCATGCCTCTTTAAAAATGAAACACTACACCTGTAAGTGTTGAGTTGATAGGCTGATTTTCCAAGGACCAGAAAAATAAATTAAAAAGAGGAACTCTCTGCAGGGAGGCCACGGTGTCACTGAGGAGAACCAAGTCAGGACAATGAGTGGGTGGCCGCCAGGCCACCTGCCTGAGAGGCCGGAATTGAGTCAATAAAGGCGCTAAACAAACAGTTGTGCTTTAGTGTTCTAAATCAGTTTGTACAGTGGTTAAAGCTTGTGGGCCGAGGAGCACTGAAAGCCTGCACACATCCTCTGTTAAATCGGAGCCAATCTCCCCGGGCAATGCTTTGTTTACTCAGCGCCTCTTATTGCAAAATGGCCGCCCAGTTGGGGCAGGAGCTGAGCTGGGTGGAGCTGCCCAGAGGAGGCTCAGGCACAGGCTGGCTGCACCTCCAGGTGTGCTGGCTGACTCTTCCTCACAGAGAGGGGGGTCCTGATGAAACAGAAGCCAGGTGGAGAGAGCAAAGTGGAAGGAGAAAGGTATCCATCAGAGACAGTCTTGGAAAGTAGCTGTTAAGTGTCATTCTCAAAAGAGGGCAAAGGGGCTGAAAGGAAGAGGTGGCTGGACGTCTGGGCCAGAGGTTCCTGTCCCTCAGGGAAGCAGACTTCAGTCCTCAGCAGCAACGCACCTCCCTTCTGTCTGTGTTTACATATGTCTCCACGTCAGCCACAGGGGCATTCTAATCAGGGCAGATTTGAATGAAAGCACTTTGGGAACTTGAACTGGTGTTTAAATGTGGTGAATGACCTGATGCTGTGTTCATGAACAAGCTGTAATGACGGCACTCACAAGAGGTAGCTTTGTCACCAGGAAAACTGGAAACATTTCTGTGCCACAAGGGCTGAAGCAAGATGGTTCCATAATGAACCTAACTGCACAACTTCTCACATCTTGGAAGCAGTAAGAGCTAAGAGGAGAGCGAGAAGCTGCCAAATGGCACAGCTTCTAGGTAGGTGTAAGGTATATTTCATAACAGTGCCCTGCTATTTCCCATGGTGTACCTGCTTGTCACTCCTACAACAAATCAGGGGGTTTCCTGCAGCTGACATTCAAGTAGATTGTGAGACGTCAGAGGGTGTCAACCTGATCCAGCTCTACTAACCTCTAAATTTTCATTGTTTCAAAATTTCTTATTCTTCCCTCCAAATTCCCATTCCTTCAATGTAATGATTCTTGATGGGGGAGGGACATTAATTAATGTCTAAAGACATTTTTACTGATTACAACTGAGGGTAGAATGCTAGTGTCATCTCTCATGGCTAGAGGCCAGAGATATTGCTAAATGTATTACAATGCACAGCACAACCCCTGAACTATTAAAGAATTAGCCAGAAGTCAATAATGCTAAGGCGGAAAACCCTGCGTTCAAGACCTGATTTCTTAGGGAAAAACATCTATTTGAACTGATTCATAGTATATATAGTGTGAATGGCTGATAGTCCACATATAAACCCTCCAGGGCCAGATGGTTTTTAAAAGTGGTTTATTTGTTGGAAGGATTTTCAATAATACAAAAAAAGGAGATGAAGACTTTAGGGCAGCTCTCGGGGAAAAATATTTTGTATGTGTGTGGAGGTGAGGCCCTCGCTGCTATTCCTTCAGTCCCCTTTCCAAGGCACCCACCCCCTGTTCCAACAATAGAAAGGCCAGCTCTTTGCACTCTGTTGAAGGCTGAGCTGAGGACCAAGTGTTCCGTCTCCCTCTACCTGCAGTTGATGGGAAGCACAAGTATTGACTGACAAACCATCCTGGTCAGGTTAGGTCACCATGTGATGGAAATGATTCCGAATTAAAAGATGCCGAATTATGTACTTCTCTCTGCCAATTGTTTTCGAGAATATACAAAATACAACTCTTGAGTCAGGGCTTCTCACCTTGGTGGTATGTGAGAATCCCCTGGGGAGGCTTCACAAATTCTGATGCCCAGGTTGACCCTAGATCTTTCATTAAGAACTTCTAGAGGTAAAACCAGGCTTTGGTATTTTTAAGTTAATTTTTATTGGAGTATAACATATGCATTAAAAGTGCATATATTTCTAGTAATTCCACTTTTGTGTCCATATCCAAAAGAGTTGAAAGCAGAAGTTTGAATCAGTGTTTGTTCATCTATGTTCATAGCAGCAATGCTCACAATACCCAGAGGTGAAAGCAACTCAAGCATCTATCAATGGATATATAGGTAAACAAAACATGGGAGATATATGTATAATGAAATATGATCCAGCCTTAAAAAGGATAAAATTCGGCTACAATACCAGTGAAACATAAGAACATTATGCTAAGTGAAATAAGACAGTTACAAAAAGATAAATACTATTCTGATTTCACTTACACGAGACAACTAGAGTCATTGAATTCAGAGACAGAAACTAGAATGGTGGATGCCATTGGTGGGTGGAGAGGGACTGGGGTGTTGATGCTTAATGGATACAGTGGCAATTTTGCAAGTTTGATATCACAAAAGTGTGAACCTGCTTAACACTACTGTACTGTACACTTAAAATAGTTAGTAATTTTTATGCATATTTTACTGTTTTTTGAAAGTGTGTTTTCTAAGAGCATAGCTTGATCAATTTTGCTAGGTGAACACACATGTATAACAAGTACTCAGATGAAAAAATAGATTTTACCAGCACCCCATAAACTCCCAACCATGCAGTTATACTCCAGTTATACTCTTCACCCCAAGTGGCATGCTACCTGACTTCCAACGCTATAGCATAAATCTAATTTTAAAGGGATCTGCAATAGTTTATACATATATCATATTTTACATAATCATTCCGCAATGTTCTAACTGTACTTGGAAGATGCTTTAAAAAATGCATGCCATGTTCTAAGCGTATTTCCTTGTCCATATTTCTATTTCCTTAGAATACATGGATTCTGAAGGTGGAATTTTTGAGTCAAATTGCATGAAATTTTAAAGGCTCTTCATTCTTAAAAGCAATAGTATTGTGGCAGGTTTCCAGGGGACCACAAGGTACTGCCTTGGTGGAGAATCACTGGGTTAGAGTTTATGGACTGCCTCTCTTTATTCCCTAAGAATACCTTGAACATTTGCTTACAGTTGATTGGACTTGATCCAAATTGAAATAGTTTAAGGATTCAGAGGAACCAGATATAGTAAAGGGGATGTTTTGGGCTGCAAGGAACCAATTAGACATCACTTTGACAACATTTCTTGTCCTTCTCTAATAAGAAATCCCAGGTAGTCAGATAAACAAAGAATTTAGAATTGGGAAGAGAAGAAAAGAAATAATATGCACAAAGCGTCCCATTTGAAATCCTTTTTAGAACAACATATGTATGGCCAAGGAGAAGAGAGTGGAGAAAGGGAATCTAAATAAATAAATCATGAGGTCTTAACAAAGATACTGGATTAGCAGTTATAATTCATTATTTCATTTAATTTGTCACACATGGAAAAATGTGAAATAGGCATTGCTATCTCTATTTCATGTGGGATCCAAGTCAGAGATTTAAATGCCAGGATCATTCAGTTAGCTAGCAAGGGTCAGGAAATATAGTTTCCATTTTGTCCCTAACTCATCAGGTAGCTCTGTACATTTTCTTGGAACTTACCTCTCCAGGCCAGTTTTGAGGCACTTGGAACAGAGGATCTCAAAGATTTATTTTACAATAAGACATTAACCTGAGTGCCATTATCAGTACTTGTTAAGCAATGGCCTTTTGGAAGCAGGACAAAAGAACAGATCAGAAACCAATGACGATGAACATAGTTTTAAGAACAATTCGGGAATTAAAGTTAGTTAAGCAAAAAATGTAAGATTTAGCCCATAAAGATAGATTGTGAGCCTTGGGGTCCAAAGTCCCATCTAGTTCCCCTAGAATTCTAAACCTTCCAAAATTGCAAGGTCACCTGCTTCTCAGTGGGTGCAGCCATAATAAAATTCAATTGTCATTAACTTACGTCTTAGACTGTTTGATGTTACTATAAAAAAAATCTAAAGCTGAAAATTTACAAATAAAAGAAGTTTATTGAGCTCAGAATATTGGCAGTCCAAGAACATGGCACCAACCTCTGTTCAGTTCTGGTCAGGGCCTTCTGGCTACATCACAATGAGGTGGGTGGCATCATATAAGACATCAAGCAAGAGGGAGAAATTACATGAAGAGAAGTGCCAGGCTCCTTTATAGTTCTCACCAGAATGAACTGAGGTCCCTTGAGACCTTCTACACTAATCCCTTTTGAAGGTGCACCCTCAATGACCTAATCACCTTCCGCTTGGCTCCGCCTCTTAAAGGTCTCACCATCTCAACACCGCCATGTGTGGGACCAAGACATGAATCTTTGGGGAATATACTCAAACCATGTCCAAACCAAACCAAAGCAACTTACTTTATAATAAAGCAGTGGAGACTAGCCCTGGCCAGCCCTTTACAGCCCAGAGTCTTTCCAAGAGCATTTCTCTCTTACTTCCTCCCAGCCACAGCTTCCACTTATCAGGATCACAAAGGGCCCTATTCTTCTTCTTCTAGCAGACCAACAAAGTCTTTTCTGTGTCCAGCCAGGAAATGGAGGAACCTTGTAATTTAATTAAGAGCTTACTCCACATCACTCACAGGGAGTTTTCCCATCTTTACCAACACTAAAATGGCTAATGAGAAGAGCAAATTAACATTGCTATGAGAACCTCAGAGTTTTCCGACATTCCAAAGTTGACAGTTTCAGCCTTGATTTTTTTTTTCAACAAGGTATTTAGCATTCAATAATTTCTGGAATTAGAAGCCTTTTTTCCTCCAGAGTTGAATATTAGCTGTGATCTGAAAAGATGGCAGTTGCCCAAATATTGAATAAACCTAGAATATTTCCCCCAAACATCCAGAACGCATTTAATTAAATGCTACCAATTTCTCACACTTCCTGCAGTAGTTACCCTTAATTCTTCTCCACATATAATCACACAAAAACAGAAGAGAGTCTCCAGACATTTCTGAAGTGAAAATTTTATGTGCCTTTTTTTTAAAAAGTATTCACAGTGTTAAGTGAGAATAAAACTGATGTGACCAGTAATGTCAATTTTGAATGTAAAAATGACAATTTAATGAGACTGGGAACTAGATATTAGTCTTAAAAGGGGGAAAAGAAATTATTTCTACGAGACAAAAATATTTAACACTGCACATTTCTGGGTATGACTTTGTCTATGTCATTCTGGTAAGTGGATTCAATCCATCATCCTCTCTATTCAGTTTAGACAATGTGAGCTGGAATGGAAGCAGGCACCCTTTGACTTCAAATCTGCAGAGGGAATAACAATGACAGGCTCTGTCCAATACACATTCAGCCTTGGATTTCTTGAACAGCATTTATCTTCAACCGGTCGATACGTTCTCTACCCAATTCTCAGAGGATGACAATATGTGTGTCATTCAAAATGGTTACCATGTATGCATTCCACTAAGATGTGTAAACACATGCAAAATCAAGTGGAAAACTACAGACATGAGAAAGACGTATAAAGATGCTATTCAATCCTTTTCTTCTATATTAAATTTGGTTAATATTTTCTTTTACTCTGTTTTTCCTTTTAGCAAATAAAATTTTATCTAATTTTCTTTTTTTTTCCTTTGATGTTTAGATAAAAAAGAAATGATCACATATACAAAGAGACTATATGGCTTTCAGAGACCTATTCCAAATGATGCCCATGGACATCTTTCTAGTTCTCATGACAGGCCAGGCCTGCTCATGGAAGAACAAATGTGCCCCTTCTCCCAAAATAGTTGAGTAGAAAAATGTAAGGAAGATTTAATAAATTCTGTTCACCCTTACCTTGCAAGAGTCAGCCAAGCTACAGGTGTGAGCTTTCTAGGTCAGTCCTCACTATTTTGATCCCGGGTTATTTTCCTGCAGTATGATCAAGTAAACCATGAGTGAACAGACATCCAGCTAGCTTTCTCTGTTTGTCTTTCTCTGTTCAGTGGGCCTGGTCTCAGTATGGTTTTGGCTAGTGATGTGCTGGTGTTTTAATAATGGTCTGCCCCAAAAGAGAAGTTTTGCATGGTCTTGTTTCCTTAGTGAAAACAACCCCACCAGGTTATTGATACGAGGTTAATTCAATATGAGTTGGGAAAAAATGTGCAAAACAGGTTCTAGCAAACTGGCAGGAGCTAGCCATAGAATACCAGTCTTGAACCTGGGGACCAGCTCCCTGAAGTCTGTGCCAGAGTCCCATACCTTCCTTTCTTGGTTAATGGAGAACTAGCTGGAGGGGCCAGGCTCCCTGCTGACTTGGTGAAACAGGAAAGCACTTGAGACAGATGGGAAATCTCATGGACCACAGTGTCTTATTTTATCACCTTAATGACTCTTCTGTCCTATTCCTTTCCCAGAGAAAAAAAAGAAACTAGCATCATGGAAAAACTAGCCCATGAATGTCATTAATTATGTCCACTGTGTTACCATTGCCAGAAGTTATGCAGAGCACAATTTACAGGTTAAATGTGATATTAGATATTACTTTAGAATTCAGACACAATGATCTGGCTCATCTATTTTGATCTAAATTAAGCCATAATTATTAAAGTCATGGAAAAGAAAAATAAAGTCCTCCAACCAAGCAGAGGAAAAGGTGGTGATTAGTTAAAAGCAAATAACATTATCTTCAGACCTTATATCAAGTCTTCAGGTGGAGTGGAGTGTTGATTAAGGACACCTATTTATCATATATACATGTTTTCTACATAAATTATAGCCAAATAACAAATATAAATTTTTTAAAGTCAAAGATAATTTATGCTCTCTCACAAAGTGAATTGTCCTTAAATTTTTGGAAGAACAAATTATGAAATAAATCAATATTCTTTCACAGTGTCTAAGAACTGCTAATCAATCCTTTTCTTCTTAAACATGTTTGCCTAATTTCTAAATAATCATAACAGAACTGGGGCTTTCAAAGGTCGTTCTAGAAGCTTCTAAGCAAGCTAGTGATGTTTAAGTGTAACAAAGAATATTCAAAACACTTTTTAGAGCTTTCTAAAGCTCAATTTATAAACCACATGTAAAATCAGTCTTAATAACAATTTTATGTGTAAATTAATGTGACATTTTCCACTAAAGTCATTACCAAAGACATTTCCATCAGAATCATATCCAAAAGTACTTTGACTACATCTAAAAATAAAGTGCATTTTTTTCAAAAGGTAGACCAACCCTTCCTGAAGCTATAAAAAGAGTCCCTCAGGATCTGAAAGCAGTTCTTGAGTGATTTTTTAAAATATTCTCTTATTTTCCTTTCTTATAAAAGTATCATACATTCAAGAGAGTGTAAAACAAATATAAACTGCCTAAAGAATAATAAAATATACTCCTACATATTTACCATTCAGGCTAAGAAATAGAATCCTAGCTAGAACTGGCTACATAATTATTGGACCTGTGCAAAATGAACATGAAGTTTCCCTTGCTCAAAAAGCAAGAATAAAATGCTGTTCAATGTATTGAGATGTCAAGTTTTTCTTTTTTCTATGTTTCTCCTCTGATCACATTCATGTTCCAATGTCCCATCAAATTTCTTTCACAAAACATGTGCTCAAAGGTAACATTATCAAGAATTTCTAACCACAAAGCACTAAACCAAGTGTGGAACCTTTTTGAGAATAGAGCCCTGCATGACTATATGGGGTTGTATTCCAAGAAGTCAAGCCTGAACTTACTTGAAAGTCCCCTGTGTGCCTTGCCGCAAATGTTTCTCCATCATTCTCTCCAAGATGGAATGCAATTTCTTAAGAGTGATTAAGGTATCAATAGAATGAGCACGTAGCTTCTAAACTACATTATTTGGATGTACTTTTGTTTTATTGGAGGATAAAGACTTTCTTACTTAAATAAGTAAGAGTTACATAAATATGTTTCCCTTATAAAATGCAGTCACCACATACAAAGGATGTTAATCAATAAGGCAGACAAGACATGAAACCACAAATTAAACAACCTAAGAGAAAATATAGCAACAGAAAAGAGCCAGAATAATGTGCCCAATGCTAATGTCACAGTTCTAGAAGTATATTGACAAAAGTGCCCCAGTGTGGGTGATCACAAAGGCAAAAATTGTAGAAACCACACAGAGATAATCCAGGGATTCACTGATGGAAATGGAGAAAGGAGGACTTGAAGGCATGATGGTCATTTTTAGTGACTGATCAAGTGGAAGAGGGAGTCAACTAGTCCTACATGGCCTTTTGGACCTTAAACAAAATGATGGCCTTAGCCAGGATTGGGAATTTACCAAAAGTGGGAAGGTAGTAAATTCTGCGTCACTGGAGATGTTTAAAGAGAAGCTAATAATACCTTAAGTAGGTGGGATAGTGGTGGAGAGAATTAAGTGCCAAATGGAGAGTGAGGTTGAAGACTTTCAAGGGCCCTTCCAACCCTAAGTTTCCATAATTATAGCTCAGATAAGACAGTGATACAGTGGTCACCAAATGAATGTTCTGTATTGACAAGAAGGAGGGATCTCTGAGCATCTGGTGCATTCAGCTTTAACACAATGTTTTAAAAAAATATGGGACTGACAGCCCTTGCAGCATATGAAATCAGGTAGGTTGAAAAGCATTTTAAAAATATAAAATTAAATACAAGCAGAATGCATCACAAGTAGGAGCGTTAAAGGTAACTGTGCATGTGTTTGTGCATTATTTACTATGAATCTGGTTTTAAAAATTGTTTTGAAAGCATGATATTTAGATAGAGTTCCAGAATCTACCATTTCCCATGCAGGAACTGTCCATGTTGGACATGTGGAAGTACAGTTCACAAGAGATGGACTGCAGGTCAACCTAGGCAGGTCAGAGTATTAGATATTGGGTTACAAAATGAACAATGCTAAACTCTGAAGGAGGCACACCACCAACCAGATGAGATCATGGATCACAGCAAGAGAAATAGGTAAGACAGAAAGACAAAATGGCAAATGAGTCACAGATTTAGAAGTGAGGGATTA